>NW_003805471.1:135216-206691 GCF_000255335.2 Galendromus occidentalis | reverse complement strand
GAATTTTCCACTCTTCTGAGTATTGCGTCAATGCATTTTTTCCTATGGCTCTTCTATATACCTTCTCCTCCTACCTTCCTCTCAGTCCCCCTCCCCCTTTTCGCACTCGCAGTTCTTTTGAGAACTATAGGGTCACCCCTATGCGAGCAGCTTCACCAAAAAAAAGCACCGAGGAGCCGGTGGAGGTGGCAGCCTCTGCATCGTCCACGACTACTAAGACGAAGTCCCCGACTAACCCAGGAAGAGCCCTCGTTTTGAGTTTGTCGAGCCTGTCGAGCTTGGAATCGGAATCTCCGATTAGGAAAGTTTTCCCCACCGTATTTACGTGGCACTCACGGTTTCTCGGACCGTATGTACATGGTTCTGGTTGTCGTGGGGAAGACAGATTGGATGTCGAGCGTCGACGTCGTAGGTCGGCGGGTTCGGGTCACAGTCCATGATGAGACCCATCGCTGCGAGGGATTCTGAGAGCGTCTTGCTCCATAGGAGAGAGCTTGCCCGGATTCTCGCGTGAATCTTCCGCCGAGTCCCGCCCCGCACCCAAAGGCATAACGTGACAAAGTGGCGCCCAAAGCGGATCTCGAGCCAAGCGCCGCTCCTCGAGAATTCCATCTCCGAATTCCGTTCCACATGCGGGCTCCTCCTAGAAACGTGCGTTCTTCAGCTTGCCGCCACGGAGAATTTCGCCCCTCCTCGATGGCTTCGGTCTCGAGTTCGATTCTTTGGGGAATCTCCCGTTTTTTTCGGTGGCAATGACGCCCCTGAAACTGGTCGGAGAAATGGTCCACGGGGCGCATTACGCTGTCGAGGGACCCATCATCGCGCTCACTGCGGATTCTTCATTTATTTCTCCCAAGACTATACCTACATTTACCATTGCATGAGATGCTCTCCACAAACGACTTCATCGGTGTTGCCGTTCTCTTGTCCACAAATCATCAGGAGCATTCCGATGAACACGAATGCTCAGCAGTTGGGGATTATTGTACCGTTTCTGCCACGATAACGTCTCAACTTACTCAAATACGGCCTATCGGAAGTGGAAACACCCCCGTGGGGCCAGCCGAGGAGCGGGTAAGTGGCCAGCTAGGGAAAAGCGACGACGCGACGCCTTCTCCGTCGAGGATTCGCGTCGCGAGGCTTCCGGTCAGGAGCACTTGGTCGGAGCGAACCACAAAGGTCGGCGGCCGGGGAGAGCCTCACCGTTATAGCCATCTTGGAGCGGTCCTATTGACGGCATGTTGTGGTGCAAGGGAACCCGTGAATTCAGTCGGTATTTGTGCTGCCTTTCCGGACCGCAGCCGATCAGCGGGCTCCATGTTCGCCAGAGCACGTTTTCCCCGAGGAACGAGCTCACAAATCGTGAATAGCCGGCTCGATGTTCACACCCCTAACCATCCATTTTCGCAGCAAGCGCGCATCAGGTCGCAACATCACCGATGGTGATTGACTTGATGAATGGGAGATTCCGAGCCGAATGGAAGAGAAGTCCTTCGTACAAGCCACAGCTCGTCCGGGACCGTCCGAAGATGCGTGGTGACGATGAACATCTCCTGGACTTCGGAATAAGCCTGTGACATCTATCAACGCTCCGCTGGATGGCCCTCTCTGAGAGTTCAGGCTCGCGCTTCCCCGGAACACTGAGAAATCCTCCATCATATAGCCCATCGACGAACCCGGAGATTGTCTAACATATATCGAGCTGAGCAATATCACGGATATCCCGACTATCCCCACTATGTGGACGCCGCCTTCCGAGAGCGAGATTCCCGCGTGGGAAAAGGCTACTACTCTTCAGAAAACATCAATTTGAGAATTTCCCAAGATGAGTTCTCCCCAGAGGAAACGCCGCCGGGCGTGGAGATAAGGCGCAGCTCGCGACGGCGTCCGCATATATTCGGTTCGAATCTAAGCGATACATTTGTAGAATTCCCCGGAAAGCGTCAGCGACACCTTGGAGGGCCACTTATCGATACATGAGGAGCCCTCGGAGCCAGCCGGAGCCAGAGAACGAACCAATTCGTATAGTGGACGACTAGGAAAAAGCTTCTGCACTCGCGAAGTGAAGTGTCTTCATAGCCTCCAGCCATTGGGCCCCCGCAGTCGGGATCCCTCGAGAGAGACGGAGCATGAATAACCGATTGTTCAATCAGTCCATCAATCAATATCTGAGGGTATCCCGAGTGACAATGAAGGCTATCAATCATCACATCCTGAGTACCGCAGCGCTAATTCGAAAAATACGTCAGGAACGAAACCTCGCATGTCTGCCTCCTCTCAGCAGAGATCATCGTCGCCATCATCATCGTCTTGAGTTATCAGATAGATCCTGTGGGTCGGCGGTCGAGCCCGTCTGCAACCCAATTAAGAATTTACACCGCTGGCATCTGGAAAGAATACATGAAGTTCCCCGCAATCCGTTCCTCAGGAACGATTGTCGAGGATACCGCTCTCGCTCTTCCGCAAGGAACGCCATACCTTCGTCTCGGAAGATGGCATGTCCGTCTCCGCCGCCGCTTGGCCGTGGCCGCCCGCCGTACAGCGGTGTGTCGGAGGAACGGGACATTTCGAGAAACGGGGAGGCGGTGGAAAGTCTCGAAAATCTCCGGAGCAATCTTGTCCACTAAGGAAAAGATCTGGATTGAGTTTTAGGAAATGAATTGGAGCTCGTGGCTGAAAAGAAATCCTCGAACACTATTATTGTCAGCGAGCTTTGCTGTTCGCTTTCGCTGTGTGTGGAGTAGGCTTGATCTGACCAAGCTTTCGGAAAGGGTGGGGCGGAAAGATCCCTTGTCGCCGATTCTGAAAGGCCGAATCGAACTTCAATTTCCCACGGCTTCATTCGGATGAGCCTGATCCAGGGTCCAGATGATGCGAAGGGAAACCGCGTCTCCGATGGAACTTTTTTCTATCTACCAAATTTTTCAGCCGAGAGAGCTTCCAGCAGACGAAAATCGGCTCGCCGCGTCGGGACGGGAGAAGCAGTACCTCCTTTCACTTATGAGCATTGAACAATGCGGATAAAGGAGGTTATTTTCCCTGGAAGAGATTGCAACCCGTAAGCTGGCGGTTTCGAGTCGCAGTTTGCTTGAGAGAGGTGACGTTCCACCGTCTCTGAAAAGGGCCGTGTGTGGTTGACCCGGCCACACCACGTGATCAAAATCCAGCCAATCAGCGGCGTCCGGCAGCCATGGCGAGAATGGCAGATTCGCTGGTAGCAACTGTGGTGGTGAACAACGGGGTGCCGTAGTAGAGTGGTCGTCAGACAAGACAAGGAACGAAGAGATGTAAAAAACTTGCACGCCGCTTTGTGTATTCCGTGTGTGCTGCTGGCGTTGTATCAGAGGCGTTGCTGAGCAGTCTTGTGCTTCAGAGCGATCTCGAGCAGAGCAAGTGGACTATGTGCAGTGGCTGAGAAAACGGTAGCGATGGCCCACACGGGGCAGAGTTCCAATGGCGCGAGCCTCGAGGACTGCCACACCAACTTTTTCGCCTTGGTGAGTATTTCCCTCAGTGCGTCGAGTGGGACCGAGCCGTCGTACCCAAATATCGTTTCTTGTCCTGGTCGTCTACAAAGCTGACTTGCGATGGGAGAGACAGCAGCAGCAGAAGCAGCAGCAGCAGTAGCAGCACTGGTTGTAGTTGTAGTAGTAGCACCATCAGCAGCCGCCGCCACCACCGCAGCAGCAGCAGCAGCAGCAGAAAATCGTCGACAGCGATGACGACTTCGACAGATATCGCATGCACATCAAAGTGTACCGTAATAACAGCGTCCAAGCTCGCAATACCCGTCTTTGGTGCGAGTCGACGTGACAACTGGCCGATCGCCTCAGAGATCTCAATCGAAGTTGCAGTCAGCTCTGCTGCCGCCCAGTATCCGGCAATCTGTCACCTCTTCCGCTTGCGTGCGGCGACGGCGGTCATGGCGTTCCCGGGCCTGACGTGTGAATGAAGACGCTCTCCGGGGAGTTTTGCGCCATGCCCGCCGCTCGAGACTCGACTTCCTAGTCCTAAACGGGGTCGGTCCACGGCTGGAACCGCTGCAGGCGTCTCCGACACCGGTCTGGTCTCTTCTCGGTCGATCGGTTGCCGGAATTCCCATTTTGTCGCTGTCCCATCATTCCTCTGTGTCAATCGTGATGCTCACGTACATGCATCTTCATCTGATTTCCCCCGGAATGAGATGTCCTACCGATGCTCCTTTGCTCGTTGCTCGGTTCTCGAAAGTCGGCGACTTCGCTCGCGAGTCGAGCCGACATGTCCCCTGCCTACCTCGTCACCGACTGAGCGTTCTTCTGCGTACCCCGCGCTCAGGAAATTTTATTCCCGATGAACGAGAGGTGCCAGAATACGTCAATGAGAGCATTGCGAGTGATCTAGTGCGAGCATCGAAGATGTCCGGCTGAAGGGGAGCGTGTGCTGCAGCGCTGGAACGCCGGTTGATGCCCTCGTCCGCAAGTTCGGTCGGATTGTGGTCTGACGGAAGGCATGAGATCGCTCTCGATCGCTCAGCGTCGCCCTCGATCCCACACGACGAAAATCTGTCTGACCTCCGCAAAGTGCACGAGCGTGTTGAACGGGGTCTATCATGGCTCAATCACCGGCTGGATCTCGAACTGGGCGACCGTCAGGTCTGAGGTATCTCCCGATCATACGGAAGAGAGGAAAGTGGATACTACGCTGGAATAATGGATATCAAGGGGAACGAGTATTCCCAGCTTCTGACGCAAGAATGGGCAGAGACAGTGAGGCACGCTGATCACCGCCGGAACGCCGCTCGCTTCCCCGGCCGCGGGAGAACTCCACCGACGTTATTGTCGTCGGGTCAACGAACCCTCAAAGTCGGCAAGAAGTCCACAGTCACAGAGAAGACGGATGGACAGACAGGTTCACAGATGAGTCCCCTAGAAGACTTGAAAATCATCTGGGGAGAGTTTTCTCGCACGGAAACCGTTCCACAGGAGACGCTCCCTGAAACGCAGGAAGCTCATCGGGGATGGCGATGACGGTCGGAGGGAAGAAATCGCAACGGATCAGCTCGTGATCCCGTTCGCCGGATAAATACAATTCAGCCTTTCCCTCCACTTCGACTCGATCATAGCACTAGGAAGCTTTAATTATTATTCTTACTATCATCATGATGTATAAATCTCATATATATGAAAACATATATACCCACATGCGTACACGGCTCATGTGGGCCCAATCATGCCCGACGACTCCGTGAGCTCGAGCGATACCAAACTCACCGACCTGATCTTGACTCCTTGCAGGCGGACCTCAACGGCATCAAATGGCGAAGATTCACTTCGAGCAGTCCAGCAACTTTGGCGCCATTAGAAGATGCGGTTTTGAGTTCTTATGCGAAGTGTCTCTCGCACGGTCTTCTATGCGCCTGGCGTCGTGTGGCACGAAGTGACCATGCCGGACTCTTATTGGATCCCCCACCAATGGGAGCTCCCGGTCAGCTTGCTAAGGAACTGTGGCTGTTCTGGTGTGGGGACGAGCCGGACACCAACGGTCTGCTCGCCTCTCACCTTGTAGATCTCGAAAACGGCTCTTGGGAAAATGGACTTTCGTACGAGACCAGGAATCTACTGTTCAAGGCTTTGCACAACCTCGTTCAACGATGTCTTCTGCAGCAAGGCTTCGTTCGACTCGGACGATGGTTCCTGCAACCCACGGAATGGCCCCATCACCTCGGACGAACAGGGGGCAACAGGAGCGAAAATAAACAGAACCAAAGTCCGGCGGGTGCTCGGTCGTCGGTGCCATTGCAAATCACTTTCGCGTTCAATTTCTTCGTTCACGGAGATTCGACCGTATGTGTTGGAGTCGATGTGCGACAGCATCCCGCGATTTTCCGTCTGACGCGGCAGCATATTGCGGCGGCCCAGCAGCAGAACGGTGGCAACAATAAGGTGATTTTGTGTCCGTTTGGCTTGCAAGGCACCTTGACGGGGACCAGCAGCAAAGAAACAGATTCGAGCACCCTCCTGAACGAATGGAAGGAGTTCTTCCCCTTCCCCAAGGACCTCATCAGCAATCATGGTACTAATGAAAACTGTCCACCGCCACCACCTCCAGCATCGTCGACAGCGAGCCATGGAGCGTCAGCCGGCGAGTCCCAAGCGGGTCCCGCCGGAGTGGGTCACATTCCTGTCATGGTGCATGTTCAAGTTGGTTCTGTCCGGATGAGATATCCGTCAGCGTACGTGTTTGTCACAGAATCTGACGAGTTAGCGGCTCAGGCAGCGGCTCCTTCGAGTCATTCACACGTCGTCCCGATGCCATCTCAGGCTCAATCTGCGCACAAGTCTCTGCAAAATAGTGTGTCGTCACATCGTAGCATTCTGAGCGCTGTTTTGGCTTCGAAAGACAAGCAAGACCAAGTAGCAGTAGACGAGCGAGCTGGTCAGCAGAGACTTGCGCTGAAGGCATTGAAAGAAGAAAACCATCATGTGTCCTCAGCCGCCGCATCGAGACTACCGACGGTCGCAGCGGCGGCCGCGGCGGCATCGATGACGACATCCTCGACGACGACGCCGCCGACGACGATGACAACAGCGGCGACGACGACATCCTCGACGACAACAACAACAACGGCAGCAGCGACCTGTAAACAAACTTATTCGAGTGGTTTGCGACCTTCGTCGAAGGCGATTCGCAGCAGAGCATGGGTGGACGCCACAACCACGATCGGTGGAGTGGGACAGTCGGAAGACAGCGTTTGGCAACTGAGGGAAGTTTCCTGCGCACAAGCTACATGCGTCTGCTTCCGATGTGTTCAGAACGGTCGCCGGGAGGACCGTGAGCGAAGAAAAGACCCGTCGATGAAGTTGCCGTCGCTGAAGCCCGGTGCTTCGGGAAATTTCCACAAGTGAGTAGAATTTCTTCGGTGAATCCGAAATCGTACGCTGGTGCGTTGAGACCTCTCCTTAAAAAATCTCTCCTTCCCTTCTAGGCGGCGGTCCACACACGACATACCATCAGCGCTTGACAGTATATTATCAGCACGCCTAGGTCTCAATAATGGAGCCGCGAGTTTGGATTTCGGAGACAAAATGGGACCGCCTTCGAGCCAATTGCCGGTCCCTTCGGTCGAGCCGATGTCCGTGACGACCTCCATGCCCCCATCTGTGGATCCTCCTTCGGGTGGGGATCGCTTAGGACTACTTTCACCTCATTCGAACCTTATTCCGCCGCATTTAGGCTCCGCGCTCGGCCAAGCTACCCCTAAGCAAGAACCCGGCACTTCGGGCCCGAATGATCCGATCGGTGGCCAGCAGCTGCCACCGGGACATTCTCCGGTCTCGACTCCCGATAACACCCGACCCCTCAACACGCTCTCACCAACGACAGACGAAGGAGGGGGAGGCGGCGTGCATCCAGTTCACATTAAGCAAGAAGTGATCACATCAGCGCCTCCGAGCGTGGCCGGCGCGGATTGCTCGACGCCGTCGACGCACGACGGCAAGGGTCAGGCCGAACAGCGACCCGATCAGGCCGCTCCGTCCTCGGCTCAGGCGTCGAACCAGCAAACTTCCAAAAAATCCTCAGGTGAGAACTCGTGGTTCTAGTTCAGATCGTTATTCGCTCGTTGCTCGGTCTCGTTCGCCACTTATCTGATCTGTGATAATGACTGTGATTCGGCTTGACAATAATTTTATCGACGCAGGTTTCAAACGACCAATATTGCCGTGGGTCGCTCATGAAGACGATGTGTTCTCATCCGCTGGTGCGGACTCCGCATTGTACGATTACTCAGACGTGTCTACTGCCCTAGTTTGGGACGCTCCACCTCCTGCGAAACGAAGATTCCCCTTGCGTTTCCGTTCATATTTAGCTCCGAACAACGATAGCCTCTACGGGAGTACGAATCATCCTTCTCAACAATATTGCCAGCAACAGAGCGAAGAGAATCTAGGTGAGAATCTAGACTGATCTCCCCGCTCGATATATACATCCATCCGTCCGTCCGTCTGTGTGTATGCCCGTCTGTCGGTTCGCGGGTCCCCGATGCTCGCCTAAGAGAGAATTTCAACTCCAGGTATCCTCAGTCAAGGAAGAGATCGCGAAGGCGGCGCCGCGTTCAAGACGGAACAGACTGTTGACGAGAGCATACAAGGTGTCGTCAGTCCTTCGGAGGTCACGAGTGCCGCGCTGACGCCCATGTCCAGTGGTCCTCACTCAAACAATCCGCCGACCCCTCGTCAGCAGCAGCAGCAGCAACTGCTCCAGAATCAGCATCCGCTACAACTCCAACAACACCCTCATAGTACGTTCACCCGAGTCGAAGATCTCAAAGCGACCGAAGTCGATCTGGACATTTTCGAGATGTCGTCGTCGAGTGGTGGCAGCTCTCACGACATCAGCAACGACGGGCTCTTCCATGCACCTAATGGAAAACCAGCTACTCCTCAACACGGAAGTACTGAAGACATCCATCGGAAAACCGCCGGTCTCATGGAGCTCACGACAATGTACCCGACTCCCCCATCTCAGGAACACAACACGGCTCCATCGCCTTGCAACGGTGAGTAGCACGACTCCGTGGGCCGATCAAATTAGTACTCCGACAGGCGACGGTCGACGGCCACTCCGACCCTGCACGATACACGCTCGATCCGGAATACGGTCTCATAGCGTGTCAATCATGGATCGCACTCACTCACTCCCTCACTCATCCACTCACTCGCTCGCTCCATCTGATTTACAGGGCCCGGAACTCCAGCCCCTCACGTCGGTGTCGAAGAAGAGCCTCTGGCCAGGTTTCCCAGGCTGTTGGAGAACTCCGAGATCTCGGCGGTGCATCGACCGAACGCGATCAACAAACTCGTTTCCTCGGTCATTTATGCTCCGGTTTCGCCGTTGCCGTCATCGTTACAACCATCGCTCAAGGTTCCTACTGACTGCGTGTATAAATTGTCATGGCAGTCTCGGGTCGGTGGAGGCGGTCCTAATCGTCAGAAGCAGAACAATTCATCGTCGAGCGGCGCTGCTCCTGCGACATCCACCGCTACCGGTCGAGATGCCGGAAGCTCGCTCGCCGCCACTGCTGCCCAAAGACGCTTGCACGGTGATCGGGATCTTCCGCTGCGACCGAATTCGGCTATCAACGGCAACATGCAGCCGCAGCAGCAGAGGGGCTGGAATAATGCGGACGGCATGAACCGTCCCGCTCCTCCGTATCCGCTTGGCTCGCCGGGATACGGCACGGCCGCCTCCGTCAACAGTAACATGATGTCCCCCGTTGCCGGCATCATGACTCCTCACCACACGTTCGGGGCGTCGAGACCGTCGTCAGTCGAACCCTACCACGGCAACTCGGGACCTCCATCGGTTGTCAGAGAACAGAGTCAGCCCGAGGTTTCGAGTCTGCTCGTGAATCTGTTCTTGTCGGATACGATGCTCGATGTATTTCGTGACCATAACTTTACCTCGTGCACGATCTGCGTGTGCAATATGAACATCAAAGGGGCAGACGTTCCGCTCTATTTGCCATGTCAAGTTCTATCGGGGCCCGCATTAATCGGTTTTGATGACGCACAATTCAAATGCTCTTGTGGATTCAGCGCTGTGACCAATCGCCATCTGAGCTATCAAGCGGGTTTGTTTTACGAAGATGAAGTAGAGATTACCGGTATGCCGTACGAGGCGCCACCCCCCAAAGTGAAGTTCGGTCAGAAGCAAAACAAGGAACAAGCGATGCTGGCAGAGAAGCGTCTGATCGACTACGTGCAGCTGCAGTGTCTCGGGATGATGGAATCTCCTTACTCGGTATTGGCGAACGTAACCAATTTCGCGATCGAGCTCGCCTCGAAGACTCCGAAAAGTCCTCCGCCCATGAACACGGTGGCTAGCAAGGTTTTCCGCAAAGACAGTCCTCTGCAAAGCGTTCAGCAGCTGACCGACAGTTGCCAAATCACCGCCATGGCCATAGAGGCTGTGCTGGTAGGAGGACCTGCCGCCCTCACGCAATCTGTAAATCAGTGGTACAATCGTCAGCCAATGGACGAGGCTTCGAAACTGTCGCTGTTGCATCGCTGGGCTTTCCTCCAGGTCGCAACGCCCCCCAATCATTCCACTGTCGTTAAACTCCTCCGGAGCCTCCAGCCAATTCTCCAGGATGGAGTGCACAACCAGCGAAAGGTACCAGTTGTCTGCTATTAAGATTATCCCGGAGAGACCCCCTGTCGATGGGGTCGAACTGACATAACTCTAATCCACGGAGCCTCTGTCCGGTCCCGAAATTTCGTCCGTCGCTAACTTTTGTCTCGTTCGATCGATTTCAGGCACAGAAAGGCCCGTCGCAAAACATGTGGGAGGTGACCTATCGAGTTCTAGGACCACTCACCTGGCGACAGTTCCACCGTCTGGCTGGCAGGGGCACTGAGGACCAATGCGAACCGCAGCCCATACCGTCGCTCCTCGTCGGTTTCGAGAAGGACTGGCTCTCATTATCTCCGTTCGCACTGAAGTACTGGGACAAACTCCTCCTCGAGCCGTACGCATCGCCCAGAGATGTGGTGTACATCGTTGTGTGTCCCGATTCAGATGCTCCGATGCCGCACATAAAAGCTTTCTTCCGCGACTTGAGCTGTATCTACGAGTCGTATAACTTGGGTAAACACTGCGCGATGAGCAAATCGTTCCGAGACGGCATCCTCAAGGTCGGTCGCAACAGCCTCGACCGAAAGACGCCGCCGGGGAACGACGAGACGTCAACAGGAGCCAATGGGGTCAGCAATGGTCCGAATCCTTCGAGCCCGGCCGATGATTGGTTCACAGAGGTGTTGAACCAAATGGCCGGGGCTGATGATTCCAAGAGGAGACATCTAGCTGTTCGACTGAAACTGTACGCACAAATATGCCGTCATCATCTGGCGCCGCACCTCGCTGCCCAGCAGCTTGACAAAAGTATTCTGGATCCTCCGCTGCAAGCGCAGGCACCCAAATGTCAGCAACCGGCAGCTTCTCCCCGCGCACCAGCCACGCCGGACAACCCAGCTTCGGTGGGCTCGCAGCTTGACAAATCGTCAATGGTGGGCACGCCGACCAAGGACGACTCCGGCCAAGAAACCAGTGCGAACAACATCGCCCTAAACCCAGAACAAATGGCCCCAGGTCAGGCCGAGGTTCCCGGAAACAGTCCCCATGCGATGATGCAATCCCTGCAGAGTGGGTTGAATGTCGATGACAGCTCGGAACCCAATAATACTCCTATGATTGTAGTCTACGTCGTCGACCCCTTCACGTACACGAACAACTCGGACGGCGAAATGCTGAAGACATCGATGATAGCCCTCTATCACTGCTACCAGCAAATGCTGAAGACGCTACCGAACGAGATTCGACATAACATCCAATTGCAAGTTGTGCCGCTTGACTCGATTCTGGCCGTTGAGCAGTGCTGTAGTCCTTCGAAGAAGCATGATCAACTCACACAAATGGCCCTTTCCGTCTACTATCAGAGTGGGCCTGTTCTTCCGCCGGCTATCCCTCCAGGGCAAGTGAAGAGCTTAACTGGCATGGGGCCTGCAGCGTCTCAGGACAGATTCATCAAGGAGAAAATGCGGAATCTCGCTGCTCCCGCCGGTCAATCTGCTGTCCAAGGAACGCAGGTGACTAGAAACAACGGATCCGCGGCCGCCGCCCCCGCTGCCGGCCCTGCTTGTGGTGTGGGTGGCGGTTCCTCGTCCGCTGTCCCTCCGGAAAACGACGTCAAGACATGGAATCCACCCTTCATTCTAGCCCCCATGAAAGATAAGCAAACTGAGCTTGGCGAGATGTTCGGCGATCATCGGGAGCGCTCGTCGATTCTGTACTGTTCCTATTGTCTCTCGGAGGACCAGCGATGGCTTCTCGCCAGTGTGACCAATGAAAAAGGAGATCTTCTCCGTAACGCCTCAATCAATATCGAAATCCCGAATCGGACGCGACGCAAGAAGGCGTCCGCGCGGCTCGTTGGACTCAACAAATTGATGGCATTCGTGCTGAACGTCATCTCGAACCACGGCGTTCGGCCATGGAGACTTGTGATTGGTCGCCTCGGCCGAATCGGTCACGGTGAACTCAAAGAATGGGCTCAGCTGTTGTCGCGAAAGTCGTTGTTGAGATACTCCAGATACCTCCGTGAAGAATGTCAGCAGTGTGGCGTTCTGACCTCTCCGCTGGACGTGCCGTGCATCCTGAGTGCATGTTTGGTCTCGCTCGAAGCGGACACCTGCCTCCAAGTGTTCGCCGATCAATACACTCCCGAGGAGCGGATCTCCACCAACGCTCAGAGGTGCGAGTTGTCTACTCCTCAAGACGCCACCTGTACGCACATTCTAGTGTTTCCAACATCCGCGACAGCCCAAAGCTCGCAAGCGACGTTCAATCATTTCGGCCACGATCCTGGCATCGAGATCGGGGAGGACGACGAGTTCTTCAACTCGATCAGACAGGACATCGAAGGGGGAGAAAATTTCGACGACATGATATTCAATCTCGACTCGTCACCCGAGGGGGTCGGCGCAGGCGGCGATGAAAACGCGACAGGTCGCTCGAAGAGTCCGAACAACGATCCGATCATGGCCAGTATCATGATGGGGGGATCGACGGGAGGCATGCTGAACGGACCCCCGGGCTCTATGACCATGGGCAGTAATCCGGCAGCAATCGGCAATGTCAATAATCCTGCGGGTCGCAGTGGACACGGCGAGTTCCTCCTCGGTGGGGAGGAGCCGATGCAACTTCTACAACAGCCTCTGGCACTCGGGTATTTCGTGTCAACTGCTCCCGCGGGTAATCTGCCGAAGTGGTTCTGGTCGTCGTGTCCTCAGCTCGAGAGTGCCAGTCCAGTTTTCCTCAAGGTGAGTCTCGCAGAGATTTCAAAGCCCCTTTAATTCGAAATACGATTCGATGCTCTCGCGGCTGAGACGAAATTAGGAAAGGAAGTCGTATCGGCCCCGGTTGGCATTCCACCCGTTTTTTCGACAACATTTCTCTCGGTCCCTTCCGTAACGTGAGAATACCTCTTTCCTCAGAGTGCTCTGTTACTCCATTCGTCGATGATCCATCAAAATCAAGATGACATTTTGCATGGGAACCAAAGGAACGGACATCCTCTAGATTCGAATCTCACCACGGATGTTTTACGGTAAGCGAGAGGCTGGAACAAATCGGAATGCTGAGCACTTGAATCGACTCCGTTCGGGTGATGATGGTCAAATGTTTGCTTCGATTACAGTTATGTTCTCGAGGGATACAACGCACTTTCATGGCTTCAACTCAGCCCGACGACTCATGACCGGAGTTCGTGTTTACCGGTTCACGTTCAGAATCTTCTACGGTTGTATCATGCCTTACACGCTCTCATCTAGAGAAAGTCTGTTAGAAGTGATTTGAAAAGTTGACTGTTGATTGATATACATCGCGTGGAGGAAAGATCGATGTGAGTCTGCAACTCAGCGGAAGAACTTAATTTTGATTTAGTCAATCCCAGATCATGGGCCCCAGTAATATACAAACCAACATCCGACCGAATTGAACCTTGTGACCTTCATTTATGCTCGTCCACTACGAAAATCCCACGAGCGCTCTCCTATGCAGTCGCGGACGACGCCCCGTCAAAGCTTCGACAACATGAGTGACATGAGGCAATGATGACAGATGACGATGACTACTACGGCAACGACTGCAACAACAACTACATCAGCGATGGCAGCGGACACAATACCGACAACTGTTTTGTAAATAAGATATTTATTTCACTCTCCGAGAGTCCTTTTGCGGGAAAGAACGCGTCAACGTTGGCAAGAAAAAATCGATCACAACAACCAACGACAAAACAAACCGACGAACAATATCTAGGCACACTTTGGTCTCCTATTATCTGTATTGTCTCGTCAATCTATATTGTAGATGACACTGCGATGATTATAAGGATTAGGAAATGATGACAATAATATCATTGATGATAATAATAGTCATTATTATTAGCGTCAAGGGCAGAATGATCACGATTATTATAACGATTATATTATTATTGTATTTGTATAATTTCCGAGAATTACGAACAGTGCTCCAAAATTCTTTGGCTGCTGCTACGATCAAGAACCGATCAACAACTCCTTTAGAGGTGGTGACAACAACACACACTTAAACTTCGCAGGAACATCCTTTATTCAGGGCGAGAATAATGGAATCGGCAACGTCATCTTCAGCTAGTATCACTCATTTCTACCACTATTATTGCTAGTGACACCGAGAAAACCACTTGAGAAACTCCTATGATGTGTCTCGTCGAACTCGCAAGCCTTGCGACATACACAACATCCACGAAGACATGAAGAGCAAAACCCAAACTACTGTAAATTGTAAATAGATCAATTGTAAATCTATGTAACGGTCGAATAAGACAGGTGCGATATCCGAGTCAAGCAAACAGAGACCGAGATGTAATAGAACGAAGAACCGACAACGATAGTTTTTTCCATTTCCATACAGAATATATCTCTCATGAATAAATCCATACCTTATATAATCGGACTGGACCGGGATCCATGCTTCGCACAGAGAAAGCTCATTTCCTCGCCCTCATCTCGATGAAATGAGTGACGTTCATCACTGTCTCCTCTGAGCTCAATCAGGTTCTCCTCCTTGACCTCAGAGATCGGAGCGATACTCTGACATAGCGTCGGCGGTGAGAATTCGGCGAGCCTTCTTTCATAGTGTCCATGTAGCTTCATCCTGGCTGACGGGGTCGAGCGTGCTCGGAGCTGCCTCAAGGTTGAAGTCGAAACCCACAAGATTCGCCTTGCGTCGGAAGATTTGCCTCGAGATTTGGGCATCCGAAGTAAAGTCTAGGGAGTGAAGTCCACGGAGTTGATTCCTCGATATGAGACCCACGGAGTGGAGTTCCGCCGACGAGGTGCTCGACCCTCGACCCGCCAAACCTCTGAGCAACCATCTCGTTTGTCTCTTAGGCCACGATCGAATGTACGAGCAGCACGGGATCGATTCTCTTCGGTCACAGCTTCGACGAGTAAATGAGATCTTCCCGCTATCTCGGAGTGCGAGAAAAATTCACAAACGTGGCTCATTGGTCGAAGGTGAGTAGCAAGAACGTGACCGCTCAAGTCGTCGGAGCATCGGTCATATGTTTTTGCGTCAGCCCTCAAAATCCCGAACGATTGGTCGTACGCCTCGATTTCATATCTCTGACGAACGCTCGCACCGTCTATGGCCGACTGGATTCCCTCATTGTAAGGCTGTGGACGCATCGCAATTCTTAATTTCGCCTCGACAGGGATCGCCGCTCATCTCTCTACTTGTCACCAGAATATTGTTACATTATTAGAATTACAGAACTTTCAATCCAGTTGTCCAGGACGATAGCTAGATAGACTCGGGCTCGGAGCGCCAATCGAGGGGGGCCGACCTATACGCCATCTTCATCCTATACCAAAGATCCTCGTACCGTAATTTCTTATGAAGCTCCCGTGGCGCCGAGGACTCTTCAGGGGATCTTCGATTCCTTACCACGATACATCACGGAGAATCCCTGCCTCGAGGCGAGATGATCGCCCTCAGTGAATATTTCCGTCATATTCCACTTTTCGTCGAGAAACGTTATCTTAGAGCAAATCATGGATTCATCCCGGACAATAGCTCTTCTTCGACACCATTCCCGCGTTCTCCATCTGCATGATGCATGACAACATGCGAGTACCCGAGCCGTCGGAGCCTCTCGAGGTGTGATTGTGACCAATGTGGACGACTGATCAGTCATTACCAATGACTCATTAGTCATTAGTAGTCGGTCCCGACCCAATATCCGATGGGACGAGGCCTTAAACGAATCTCGCCGATGAAATCTACTCTGCGAGAAGAACTTTGCTCCACGGAATCGACTCTAGCGACGTCGAGCAAGATTGCGCCGTTGAGGACTTCGGGCTCTGACTCATGAACTTGGAAGTCCGATGCATTGTAAGCTCGACATTTCGACTACCCTCCGCGAATACAGAGAATGTTGAAACATATCTGAGGAAATATTATAGATTATTACCCCGGGGCGAAACGATTCGGCGCCAAGTCAAAGGGTATTCGAAGTGGGACACTATTGAAACGATGTCAGTGATAAATTGTTTGTCGCTAATGGAGTTCTCCCTGTTCTGAGTGTACGTGTATCCACGAGAGGCCACGCCTGTCTGCAGGATTTCATTTCATTTCATTTATTACATAGGGATGAGTGTGGGTATGGAACCCGCAAGCCCTACCGGGCCGCATTTCTTCTTAGGATCTTAGGTGCTTCGGAATCAGACGGAGCTTCCATCGCAGTGAGTCCGCGGGTAGAACTTGAGAATCAGGGGAAATTGCGAAGAGGCGAAGAAAACCAGCCAATCAGGTTTTCTCGGCTATCTGTCGTGAGGAGCAAGAGAATCGAGAGCTTCGGCACGCATCCAAGGTGGAGGCGTTTGGAAAAGATACGCGGGCTCGGGTGTGTCGTCGGAAGTTGATGGATTAAATTCCTGAGCGATATTCCAGAGTAGCCGATTACCCTATACCCTTGTCTATACGCCTACTCGGTGTGAGTTGAGTTCTGGGGGACTGATTGCAATTGGCTCCCGCACCGAATCGTCATGTACCGCTAATATCTCTTGTTTCCTGCCAGCTCTTAAAGCTCGTTCGAAAATATTGTGCCTATGCGTATCTGGGCGGAGAACAGCCTTTTTCCCTTCGAAGTCGAACATTTGGTCGTTCGTCCTTTCGCGAGAACGAAGGAGGATAATTCACCTCGAAGACGGGCGATGAGTTGTCGTGCCTCAATCTAAGCGCGGATGGAGCATCACTCGTAGCGCCATGACTAGTGATGGAAGCCGGGGACAGACATTGTTCCATGAGGGTCTTCCGGAAAAGTTCACCGGCATGTGCAGTCGTTCAAGTTCCCCCCGAAAATCTTCAAGCCGCGCAGCCTCTGCGTCACCGGTGCGAAATATGTCCTCCGGATGGATCTGGCAATTGGGACACGGACCTGAAGTCTGCAGAGCCAATTCTCCAGGGGGAATTCCCTCTCCCCCCTCCCCGCGCTGGGTGTTCCCTCATCTTTGCCTGCATCAGCCGGGACGCCACCTTCACGGACGCTGGGACGAGCGGAACGTACTCGCCAGCTCTCTACCGCGGGAGAATGGACATCGAGTGCAGGCTTAATGCATTTATACTAATCCTCTGGCGAGAACCGAAGTACGCAACGAAGTCGCCGGCTCGTACAGCGCGTCGTACGCCCGCCGACTCTTGCTACGGCTTTGAAAGACCTCGTATCGATGAATTGTTCTGCTAGACTCTCGAGGGCCACCACTTCATACCGTTAGATTAAGTGCAGCCTGCTCCAGAAATCTGCCGGTACGGATTTTTTCTTCTCCTTCCCCCGTTCCCCGACTGAATCGAGGCATTCGAACACGGAGATTGAGCGAATACAAGAGGATCATGGTTCCAGAAGTATCATCCCTTCCGAGAATCTTCGAGGCCACCTCATGTTCGTTCTTGTGTGCCCCTCCTTCGTCACTTGACTATGAGGACTCCCTCTCTTCGATATCATCGCACCCCGAGAGCCTTCTAGCTATGGTGGAGGATTTACTTCACGGAGAACCTCTCGATGTGGGGCGCGCCTCGAGCTCCTAGAATGGGCATGTATTGGTTTGACCCTGTGACCCATCTCGAGCCTCATCCTCCTCCTCGCGAAATCCACAGTGACTCCCTCGCTCCCACTTCCCAAGCCTAAGGAGGGCGCGCATGCGATACACAACGGGCGCGGCCCTGGCTCGTGAAGAGTAGATATAAGAGTAGATAAGTCTGATCCGCGTTCACCTAATGGAGAATCCCCCACCGATTTTCGAAATTCTGCTCCAGAGAGAATTCGCCTGCTTCCCGACACCTTACGATTTCTGAGCGAATCGCTGCGTTCGGATATCGTCCGATTCGCCAGGAGGCCTCTGACGATTTGCGGAGGTTTTGGAAGTCAAAGGACGACCTTTTCCCCTTTTCGCAACCTACGTTCCAGCGCAGCGCTTCCACGCCAGGTGAAGATCTGTGGATTGAGCCGGCGCGAATCTGCTTGACACTCCCCGCGAGCATGAGGAATATGCATCGGATCTCTGCCATCACGATCGCATTCCGCCCATGATCAGGGAGAGTCAACTCTACTTTCCGTTAAAGAAGCCTCAAATGAGCTCCTGTAGGCTTCATGGAGACTTCCTCATCCAGAAGCGATGTGGGTTCGTCGTCGGTGATTGGCGATCTCCATCACAAGCACTTAGCGAGCCACCGTGAGCTCAGTATTCATCGACGGAAGGCCGATAAATTCGGCAGCTTCTCCAGGAACAGATATCAGAGAGAAGAATACAAAACAAGCGCTCTGCTGAGAATTCCAGTGGCATCAGCATCCCTCTGACATGATCCGGAGCTCGATTGAGATTAGCGAATCGATGCCATTGTTGGGATTCTTCGGATTTCTGTGTCTCCCTCCGGACGTGGAATCCCTTCGTGACTCATCTTACTCGGGGTGCGAGAGTGGGTCTATCTCGAAAGAGCGGTACTCCACGGCTGTAGGCAGTCGACTGTGTTTCTAGGATGGAATTCTCAACGCTGCTTTCCTTGTCCTGTATGCAGTAACCTCTGCGGAAGGCGCGATGAATTCGGATTTTCGCGCGCGGGGTCCTTGCTCCCGGACTCCGATGGCTGCTCAGGCGAGCGCAATGCTCGCGGGAGCAGGCTGGAGCGCCCTCGACGGCTTGCGACGTAGGTATATCTTCGGCGTTTGTGAGAGGGTCCAGCAGGGGCCCGGAGGTTTGACTCTCCCCCTCGATTGGCGGCAAGAGGGCGCACAAGCGACGCGAAACTGAACTAACGGGTCATACTCTCGCTCAAGCAGGAGGCAAGCACACATCCACACACACACTCCGCATACAGACACTGCGTCGCACCCTGATAGTGGGCCCGATGGTCCTCACCAGTTCTGAGGTGGTGCCTTACTGATCGACGGCTGCGTAAGGTTCCAATCTTCTTCGTATCGTACATCTTCTTCGACCCCCGCTGAAGCTCCAAAAAAGCCAGCGGAGATGAACGGAGGGGCTTACGGAGCCGGAAAGGCCATCTCTGGCCAAGGCTTCGATGCGATTGGCTTGCTAATGCGACCGCACGTCATGGTTCGCTTGATATGCTGGGTGAGTAGCGCCTACTCCGGTTTAGCTGGCCTCGTCCGGAATCCGGGCTCAGTCGGAAGCTGCCTGGTTCCCCAAGTATCACTGCGCGTTCGCCCCGTGAGATTCAGAGCTGACGGAGCTTGACTTGAATTCAGCGTACGTGTTGATGGGCCATTGAGTCCTTGACTGACGCAAGCCTAAAACTCCAAGGTGAAGTCGGCCTCTGATATCCGTTCCAGGTCTTCTCGGTGGTTATCTTTTCCTGCATCTCGACCGAAGGGTGGACGAGCGACGGCCAGTGTCAGTACGGCGTCAACAGCGACAACAGCAATAGCGGCATCAACGGCGACGACTCTGCTTGTACAGCGGGCAATGCTATAGGCGTCATCGGTTTCTTAGTGTCGTCCGCATTCCTCGTGATGGACGCTCTATTCGACACCCTCTCTTCAGTGAAGCTCCGCCGGAGAGCCGTTCTTCTCGATCTTGGTTTCTCGGGTGAGTTTTGACTTCAACTCCTTTGACTGATACCCCACGCGCGATTGGCGCGATGCCGAGGATTGATTCGAGGCTGATGATCGGGGACGAAATTCAGAGCCTGCAAATAAGCATACGGATCAGCTCCTGAAGCTTCAGTTGGACCGAGTGGCTCACGAGGAGTCTCTTCGCAAGCTCCCGAGAGAGAAGAATTCGTTCGACAGATCGTGGGGAGCGTCGGGGGAATTAATCCCATAACAGAACATCGTCGTACGATCGTATCCATGGACCCCCCGTGGACCACCCGCTTATCGAGTTCCACCTCTTCCGACATTCCGCTTCGGAATCCAGTCTTTCCCGGCGGAGAGAAGAGCTCTCCCCGAGGCGAGGAGATGATGGGAAACTGATCACGACATCAGACAGCAACATTTATGGCTCAGTACATGAGACATTCACTATCCTTCCTGATGATCCTGCAGCCTGCTGTCGAAGAAATGGAGCTCGACAGTTCTCAGGCTTCCGGGAGTCTCTCCATTCAGCATCGGATATCGAACGATGTCGTCGTACATGATCCGCTCCCTGTCGCCCCTGGCGATCCATCCGGAAAAGTCCTCTCTTCCAGTCAAGAGCTTCCCCGCGATCTTCGTGAGAGATTCTGAAAGAGCAAAAAAAAGGCTATTCCTCGGGGAACTTTCTGTCCAGGGGCGCCATTTTGGTGGAATGTGTTCGCGAAAACATGCATTTTCGGGGAATGAGGTCGCGCTTTCGACGGGCGATTCCCGAAGGGGCGCAAATTTCTTGGTGAGCTTCCGGTAGGGGGCGACATGCCTTGGATTCGCCCTGGGCGCCACTCCGGCTACCTAGGCCACTGCTCGAGTGACAGCACGGATCCCAGTTGTCTCACAATGCCGCAGGCCGATTATAGATACACGTCGAATCTCTTAGCGATTTCTGATGTGCTGGTGTTCAGTTGGTTAGCCGCTGGGTCTCGATACCGCTCCTTCCCAATCGAAAGGATCCACCCATACCGCGACTGACCTTGTTGACTGAAATCCGTTGTACACGCTCGTGGCTCCAAGAACGATCGCTGCTAATATCTTCTTGAGAGGCGGTTCGTTGTCGCCGTGGAGCCTTTCAAATTCCGCTTGAGCTTGCGCCGGAAACTGACCCGGACTGCGCGCCTCGTTATGGGTCTCAGAGTGAGCCTCAAGAACTCCTGGAAGTCACCGCGTCGACCGATCATCGAGCCGATTTGCGCAGGGAAAGTTCCGTCGAGCGCTTGGGACTGGTTTGCTTTCGGTGGAATTTGATTACTATGTATCAATCAGCGTTCGGAGGATTCACTTCCCCTGAGGGCGCCGAGAATCACTGAGCGAACTTGATACTTCTTCTCGGAAGTTCCGAATTTCTGAAGCTCCTTGACTCGCTGAAGGACTACCGTGACCCGCTGGGAGAGCAATCATTCCTTCTCGGCGATAGTCTGGTCCAGAAAGCCGAATGATTCCGAAATGACGCCACCTGCTAACCCGTATCCCAAGGAGCTTTCGGATTCTAGATGGCTCGATGCCACGCTTTTGATGAATGCTGAGCGTTTTCGGGGAAATGGGATGCAAGACAGATCAAAAATTCGTTCTATTGGTTCCAGGGATTTGGGCCTTCGTCTGCTTCGTCGCGTCTTGTTATATTGCCAACGCCTGGAGGAAGGCTGACATGCCATCTGATGGATATGGTTTGAACAATCTCCGCGCAGCTGTCGTGTTTCATTTCTTCTCGATCCCCGCATGGGTGAGTTGAGCTTCCGAGGGCTAAGACTAAGTCGAGCTGGATCCGTCCGCAATCCGAATGATAATTCCTCGTCAGTGACATCGATGCATCATTATGCGGAGCTTCAATGCATTCCAGGGCGCCTGCTGCTACATGGCATGCCTACGCTACCGAGATGGCACTGATGCGAGTCAATTCATGTCAACCTACGATGCGTCGGAACCAGCAGCTGAGAGCGTCAATTATGACGCCTATACCCAAGGAGATTACTCTCAAACGCCGTTCTCCCAGCAGCAACAACAGACACAACAGCAACAGCAAACAAATCCATTCCAGGCCCCGTCATATTAGGGAAGTCCACGTTGAAGAGACGAAAGTGAAAATCATAACTTTTCCGTTCGAGAAGATTTTTTAGCTATGAAAATCAATCAAATGAGGAGCACCATAACTCGGCTCAATACTGGCCAAGCAGAATCGCCCAGTGAAACAGCTAGAAGCGAATATGATTCTAGAGTTTGCCGATCGGGTCACAATAATCGCGTCACCAGGCCGGATTTTCTAATCCGACTTCCGTACGGGTGCTAAATTCACCGAAGGGTTGGAAAAATTCTCACTGGGTTCGCTCCCTGAGCATGACCAGAGTGACAGCTCGCCGTGAACATTCTTTTCATCAGATTTCTGATCGTTTCCTGATTGAGAGTCATGGAAATGGGCCGGATTCATCTCAGAGAGCAGAAAACTGAACTTTCAATCGGCCATTCACCGATGAGAGGCGGAATTTTCGTGATTTTGTGTAATCGGTACGGGAAGCTGCGAATGGCGCGTATTGAGAGCCATGTGGCGCTGGTAATCAGCGGTGTCAGGCCAGCGCGAAAAATTATCCACCGCGAATTCTGTTCGATGTTCATGAGTGGCGCATAGCGATTCGAGTGGAAGCTGCGAGCGAGCCTATCGTGAGTCGACGCTCCCGGCTATAGTTCAGAGACGAAAATGCAGCAGGAGACTTTACTGTTCTTTAGAAATTAGTACACGAACGACATTTGCTAGTGACGTGATGCATACATATATCCGAGTTGAAGCATAGATCGAGGAAATGACTGCGTACTGTATGAATGGGTTCGAGGTGCAAGCGGACCAGATCTTAAGGGCGATGAGCTGTGTCGCGTCTCAGATATGATACAAGGTTCAAGGATTCCATCGGGTTCAGGAACTTTGTTTGACGCCATTCATCAGAAAAATCTGTGGTAAGTTCTTTAGCGTTTCAATTCGCTTCCAAGGCTGAGTACGGAGTTTTCTCTTTGGCAAGCGTCGGATCGGAAGCCTATGGGCCAAGCCAAAATGAATAATTTTCGGTTCGGCTCAGAGAGAATGATTTAAATGAATCTTCGGATGAAGCCAGATGTTGAAAGTGCGCGTGATAAAATCATGCTATGGATGCAGAGCGACACTGTAACAATTGACCACCTGATCCATCGATTGGTGGAGCCGATTCGCTAACGAAAATGGATCTGTCCGGCAGCGCTGGAACGCAATACCCGCAATTAGGGGAAAATCGGTACATATTTTGTTCACAATCATTCCCATAATTTATATTGGTACGGAAAGCTTCGGTATTTTCGATGACCACCGTCTCTTGCTTTCCTCACGGAAAGGCCTTAGTTCTCAATCGGGACATTGCTGTCCAGATCCACTAATTGGCAGGAGGCCTCGAACAGCACGGACTCCTGAGAGTTCAGACTTGGAACGCATGGGGCTCTGGAAGCAGAGTCGCGGCGCGTAAGTTCATCGAAACGCAGTTCACCCTTCCAACGATACTCGATCCTATTCGCAAGGGAGAAGAGAATCTCCCTAGAATCGGAGAGGTTCGGCTCCCGGAGACTGACACTGAGCGACTCAATCGACCCGAGCGACTGCTCTACGACACCCGTGATCAGAGACTCAGTTGCGGAGGGGCTCCAGATGCAGCCCAAAGGTTAACAGGGGGGAAACGTAACAAAGCAGAGAACGTCAGTTCGTGCAAGAACGCGACTGCCTCCGTTTATCTCCACATTGAGCGGAAGAGACATTTAGATTGCTCACTGACTCTTAGAATCAAGGCGTGATCCCCTCCTCGGGAGGAGTTCTCTAATCAGCCCAAGCTCGCTGGGAATCAAGTTCCAAACTGATTTGCCCAGCTGATGGGGACATTTTGCGCTTGGAATCAGTGAATTCTCGAACCTCCCCTCCAGGAACGGGTACCAGTTGAAGAAGCGGCTGCGTGCAATAATCAGATAGACCAATGGCACCCTTCAAGCTCTAGGAGCTCTATGTCTCTCACCGTCGACTCAAGGACGGGTGGACCTCCGCCGTCATTCTTGGAAAATCATTGCTCACTTCACCACGTGGGCAATGATTCTTCACCCCCGTCGGCGACGCACGGAAATCGACAGGGCTCATTTCGTTGGACCGGGGGTCATCTATCCAGACGACTAAATCCTCTCCTGGCCCCTACGCGACGTGACCATACCATTTGAATGATGGCAGGCGGTAATCGTGATCCGATTATATGAGCCACTTGGATCGTCCCTCCGAAAACGCTCATGGTTATCCACGATAAGATGTATTGAGCTTGGAGAGCGAATCATCTCCAAGCGTGACAACGAAGAAAAAAGAGACGCAAACATTAACAGTGAAAAAACTGCAGCAGCAGGAACAACAAAAAATAACGACGAAACCTGTTATCTTTGTATAAGCCATTTTCGATGTTGCCTTGATTGTTTGTTGTGTTTGTTCTTTGGAAGAAGACCATATTTGATATCAATGCCCTCGCGGAAGTTGGAAGAAGTAGACAAAGTAGACTCTAAAGGTGAAATACCGATCATCATAAAAACTTGCTATCACGTATGCTCGTCGAGATTCGAGCGGAAGTCGCCAAGACAAAACTCTGTGAAGAACCTTGGAAATGCAACGGAAGCTAGCGAGCCAATCTTGCTCGGTCATAAAATGTCGCTTCCCCGAATTCGAGAGGTCTTGCCACTTCGCCTCTCATCAGCTGTCAGAGACGGCTAAGCTGTCTGTGTTCCTTCAAATCTTTCAATATGACAGCCGCGTATAGATATCGAGCTGCCTCAATGATCTCTGATGTCACTGACCCCGCGAGGGAGTTATACATTCACGAGAATTCTTCGTCGGTACATGGAGAAAGAATTCGCCGGAATGAGAGAATAAGCTCATTGTCCATTCGCTGCGTACACCGTCTACATGGGTCTCAAGTGTTACGCTGTGATGGGGCATCATTGCGATCGGATTGCTCGAAAGAAGCTTGAAATCTCCGGGAATTACATCCTTTTTCCGGAAACATCTCAACATCCATTATCGACTCCAAGAACAACATCGATGACAACATGAACAACAGCAACAACCTCGAAGATCAATGTCCTACGTGTGTCCTGAATAGTGTCCTTTCCATAAAGCCGAGTCGAATCAAGCCATCTAGCCATACACGAAACAAGATCAAAAAGTGCCTCATGCCTCTTACGACATCAAGACAGTCAGTGAAAACAATGACAGACTTCTTCGAGAGTCCTGGCAGTTCTGTCTCTGGTGACCGGGTAGTTTTCTCCTCGCCTCTGTTACACCAGAAAGAGGAAATAACGGAACAAAAAAGGCTCTTTCAACATGTGAAAAAGCTTGGCCTTGAAATTAGCCTGGGGCTAATCGATAGCTGTCGCATGGCTAATTTAAGCGAGAAACAACAATGAATTATTCGAGACCAGCCTGAGCTGATGGAATGCGAATGAATCTAAGTAATGCAAATTGAAGGCGAGCTTCATGGCGAAGGATTCGCAAACGATGGAAATGCGAAGCTGCCCGTTCACCAAGCTGATACAGGCAGCAGCGCTGCTATGCCTTGCTCGAGTGGGCCGAATTAGCCTCCTCCGAGTGCATGAAGCAAACTATAGAATCTCCCAGAGCGAATCACTGAATACGAGTCGTGAAAAGCCGTGAGACAATACCCCTCGGCTGCGAAAGCGCATTAAGCGAGAGCTTTCACAAAAAATGCTCGATCCCATTAAGCACTATGCCAATGATGGTCTGACACTCATAACTTCGCCATCAATGAGTCAAGACTAAACAACTTCCCTCGGAAAGATAACGTCGAGGTACCCAAACGATACATAAACATCGCTATCCTTCATCGAACACCCTAAATAACCCACCCATATTCCAACCCGTCAAACGCGTGTACACATATCTGACCCTCTCGAAAACACGCTGAAGATCCAGTTTGACTTGAATCCTACTCATACTCGATAACGAACTCCAGAACAAAGAGTCGAAAACGCGAGTGAACGTAATGTGTACGTCCTGATCTCGATCCAGAGGGAGTGCGCGCTCCCCGGACTGGAATCAGGTCCTTGACACGATTCTTCTTCCATCTGTGCTTGTTCCGCGAAGACCATCATTCCGAAACATCCGAACAACTCGCGCGGCACTGCAGATGACTCATACGAGTCAGCAGAGATGAGAATTTTACTGAGTGCGGCTTTGGCCATCGCAGTTCAAGATCTACCCAATAACGCGTCATTGATGAACGAACACCTTCTCAGTGATCGTTGACGTCAATATTCTGCAGTTTCGGCCTCAGCCGCCATGACAGCAGCAGGAACTTAAAATCCCATCCTAATCTCTCACTCACCCAACCCGTTTCCCCAAAAACTCACTCAGTCCCTCAAGTAATGACAGTACGACGACACCCTCCAATTGAACACTATCCGGAGAGAAAGACACGAATTCAGATAGAATGAATTTTCCAGAATTTTTCGATCTCCATTCAGTGCCAGAGGGGCGCGATCTCGGTAAGCCCCGTCCGGGATCCTTCACGAAGCCATCGTCTCGCAAGTGGAAGCTACGTCGCTTGATCGAGATGGGTTAATGCTGAGGCTTCCTGGATCGGGGCTTCTGGATAGTGTCCCTACAATGGCCGATTTTTTTCATTGGATCGACGAGGTCCTGCTCTCCTTGCGCGCATCCGACGATCTCGATCCCCAATGCATACCGATGGATCCGAACGGGAAATTTAGGAAGTCAGGTGTGCGTCGTTGTTCTCAGCGGAACCCTAAACCCCTCGCTCGCTAACAATTAGCATTTGACTAGCTGATCTATGCACAGCGCCTCCCCTGTCCTGAAGTCTGTCAGCCATACATTGAGTTGGCTCAGAAGGTTCTGTGCAGCTCGCTTACGTAGAGCAGTCTCTCCTCCATTCATCCCTCATTGTCCCGAGGCGATTGCCAGGCTTGCTTCACGAAAAACTGCAGGACATCCCATTTGTGGAAAACAGAAGTACAAGAACACGAATCGACCTACAGAGTTAGGTCCAGGTTCGAATGTTCCAGTCGCTCACGAAAAAGACCACTGGTCCCTGCGAATCGACGCCACCGATCTAGTGAAGAAGTGGAGCTGAACATCCGCCTGCTGAGACGATCATCCGATGTTCCTCTGCGTTGTGGGAGCTGACTGATCGTGAGGAGCTCACGAGAATCGCTGGAACTCAAGCGAATCGAATCGGTCGAATCTGCCCCACACTAGATGAAAAACTCGCAAAACTGGTACTTGACCATCGGTGAGTCTCTTCTCGATCGGACCGCTTCCGTTTCACGATTTGTGAGCTGCGAGGTCGTCCAAGATCACGATCGAATTGGCTCTATCGAGTTGATCGTTAGCACAAGCTCGGAGAAAACCTTCTCTATTCTCTCGCCCCCATCGGCTTACCTTTGATGTATCTTAAGGTCCGGTTGCCTCTATGATCCCATACGATGCGCAAGTCTTTTGCGGTTGTACAAACATTCCCACAGCTCTAAAAAAGAAGACGTTTGAGACAAAGTTCAGTTGCATCTCTCGATTCCACGATCCTCTCTTGAGATGATCAGGCTTGCCTTGAAGACTAATGCAGTCGTTTTGAATTTTCTCCCCTTCAAATCGGCCTGATTATATTGAGTTGAACTTTGGGAACAAGTATATATACATATACATATATAAATACATGACCATATGTGCGTTTCCGTCTTTGATTCGTTTCATACGATCCTGTTCATCCTTCCGGAGAGTACCGCGTCTCAGTTAACACAAAGACAAGCAGAAATTGGATGAGTCCTATTTGAATTCTATCCCGTGTACAACGTTATCGGTCGATCAAAGCAAAAAATTTCGAGCCCAACCACACAGCCAACCCTCAATGCTCAGGGTTCACCCCGTGGCATTGCTTCCGATGGCGAATCCAGCGGGCAAATGTTCCCTGTGGATCGGAGCTGCGACCTGCTTTTCGGAAAGAAGTTTCGCCGGAAGCAGGATTCGAATCCACACCACCTCCCGCCCGTGTGCCGTCGCGACGCGTCGTTGCGGCGATGCCTGTCGATCAAACAATCCACGCCTATTGGTCTATCCGAAAAGAAAATTGCACGCGTGCCACCGCAAATCCGCTTGATCCGAGAAGACGGATCGCCATGGAACTTGATCGGAAAACTGGGAATCTCTGAATCCGTCCTCGGGTCGAAAGTCGGAGCACACACTCCTGCCTGGGATTTCGTCAACTGGCACGGCGAAGTCTTAATTTCGGAAAACTCAGGCGGAGGGCGACGATTCGCCCTCAGAGAGCGATGAACTCGATGACGATGTACGAGTCCTTCCTACGTTGTATCATAGCTGCTCGATAGGCTTTTTGACGAAGATTACTAGCGACGCACAATTTGATCTGCTCCCTGATGTGAGGCGAAAACCCGAAGCGAAATGCTCCACGACCGACTCCTTAGGCAGTGCATCAACGGCAGAATATTTAATTCCTATTGGGCCGTCGAGCTCTCCTGTTCGGTGTGCCCACAAAGCATGAAATAGCGATTGACGAGCGTTCGCGTACTAGATTCACTCACCATGCCGAACTCATATTCGAGCTCAATGAAGCGAATTTCGATGAACATGCGCTCCGCGACTTGGAGCCACTTCTCACAATGACCGGGCCCGATCTCCATGCTCGCACGCACCGTGGGGGACTCAAATCGAGGAATTCCAGGCTTCATATTGTATCCGGGAAGCTTCTCGGCCCTGTCGAACGGCAAGCATGCCCCGCCGACCCCAATCGAGACGTGCTCTGCTCCAGAGTTCTAGGTTTGGGTTCTTTCCCTGGGACCTAGAACGTCCCGCCTCACCTGACCTAAATACGAAATGCATATCTTCCACATCAGAAGCCCCTCAGTTGAGTTTGTGTCGATATTGAATAGATATTGCGCCTCACCCATCATTCCGTTCCGACATGACGAGCAGGGAATGCGCTGCTGCCTGACGACGATTATGAAGAGCGAAATTGACAGCGAGAGATTGCTGCTTCCCGAAGCACGATTGTAATGCCGCAGAAGTTGATCAATAAACGTCGAATCTGAACTTATGAAGGAAGTCTCTTAGTGAGCTCATCTTTCATAGCAGAAACTTTTCGAGGTATAGGCACCATCTGGCGAGTCCTCCGTAGCGCATCCTCCTCGGTTACACTTTTGCGGATTTGGCGCACGAGTTTGTGGAGATAAACATGTGGGCTGATCCTTGGGAATTCTCGCTCTTCTTCCTTGTAGATCCCGCTTCTTCAGACGCCCACCGACGCACAGCCAAGGACGAGAGGACCTACGGGTCTTCGGCGTAAAGGAAGAATTTCAGCCGAGGAGTTCCGTCGGCCATGGCATCAGGCAACCGAAGCCCGCCTCCTCGATTTCAAGTCGCTAGATATTCGAATGCTAGATCCTCCACTGTCGAGTATCTGCTGACTATGGGAAGCCTGCCGACAGGCAAAATCGAGGAACTCCTCCTCTAGCAAGTATGCAGCGAAGTTCCCTCGGATTGAGTTTCCGAGTGACATACGAAGGCTCTTGACACTATTTCCGAAAAATGAGCGTGATGCCTTCATGGTCGATCAAATTCTTTCCCAAAGACGGTCCCTTCGTACAGAGCGGAAGAGTCACCACCCGCGAGGCCTCCCATCTGTTATGTTCTGCTATCGCGCGAAGCTTCCTTATCGCGAAGCTCGCTCTCTGGTACCGTTTTCACTTACTTTTCGAAAAACTTAGGTTCTCAGTGAGATGACACTGCACCCAGCTACTCAAAGACTGGACGCTTCGTCGGCCCAACCCGGAGCCTCTCCTTCCAGCTCCTTGTCTCGCCTTTTTCATTCGGCATTACATTGAATATCTTCATGGAACCCCGGCGTCCCCATTTTCATTGTCAGATGCGGGGTTCCAGGGTAGGATCAGAAGCGAGGCTTAGCCCCTATAATCTATTGAGCTCCTCGTCAGCGACACGGAGAGATCGAGTCTTCGCAAGGGACCGAAAATATGCACCGACATAGACGCCGAGCCCAACTATGTGCACGAGAGCTTCGGAACGGAGGAGGACCCAAATCCGGGGCGTAAATATCTCATGAGTCATGACCGAGATGGATCATGCGGAGGGTCCATGATTATTCGCGGAATTCCTCATCCGCAGTTCTTCTCAATCGCGAGGTTCCTCCTCGAGAGGTCTCTTGTATGATTCGAGGATGGGTGATTTCTCCCCATGAGTGAATTGATGGCGTCGTGCCCTTCCTTTGATCGACTCGAGTTATGCGTGTCTTTTGATTGGGTACGACCAAGCTTCATTATCGGGAATAGGAACGTAGAATTATTTCCAGAGATCCGGATTCTTCCAGTAGAGTATCCCTGATATTTAGAAGACCCTCTGCACGATATGGAGGGGCTTCAGGGTCGAAATATTCAAACTCCGATGATCCATGTGATCAGTCTGCTCGTTGGAGTCCAGAGATCCGTAGAAGCCTATACCGAGGTCCTCGGCAGACTCTTAGGCGGGTCGATCGAAGTTGCAAAAGTGGTACAGGGTCTTGGGGCTCTTGCGACCAAGATGCGGAGCACCGCTTCCGTATTTGGATAGACGGATAGACTGAACACTAAGTTCAAGAGACCCATGCCTCCGGACCGAGTCACAAAGTCATCGACGGTCGCTTGGAGATCGCATGATCAGTAGGGTACGTGAGAACTCGCGGCCGGCGGGCGGAGTTGCGTATACGAGCGAAGACTTGTTCGACCCAGCACCGATTCGACGCAGACTCCCTGCGTCGATCCGAAGATAGATTCTCGACCACATGGGGACATATAGCGCAGCGTGACAGGACATTTGCGATTATCTCTGACTCCGCCTCGAGGTCGGTCTGCGGCTAAACTCCGCAAACCGAATCCGATCTGAGCGGGAGTCCTCGCATCTGATTCCTCGCGTCAACGGATCTCCCCTAGTGGGCCTTTGACGAGCGTTCAATTTTTCATCGTTTCTATACGCCCCAGAGTCTCCGGTTCCCCGATTCCCCCGACCGCTAATACAGTAACCTCTTCTGAGCGGCCTCTCTAGCTACTCTCCACCTCGTCTCGGATGCGTTCATACCTACATGCTATCAATCACTATTGCAAGAATGGATAGCGGACCGAGTCCGTGCGATTGGTGTCTCCATAGGTTGGAGACGTTCTCAGTCCACGATGTTTCATCATTTCTACCAATCGATCTCTTGAGGAACTACTCGCATGGGTTTCGAGTCCGTTGCGGACTTCAAATGCGACGGCTGGATAAGACAGATAGATCCACGTGGACGGTTTCTTCAGACAGAAAGCCGATTGAGCATTAGATCACGGTTCTGGCCACGCGAGTAGAGATCCTCAACTCGGGTATCGAAGAGACAAGCCACGCCACTCGGCACCGAAGCAGGTTCCTCGGGAATTCCATGGTTGAGACTCGCTATTTTCCCCAATCAAGCTCTTCCCCCGTAGTCCCTGCGCCGGAACTCTATCAGTAATGTGTGATCTATTCGGACCTGACCTAGATCTCTGTTTCTGGAGTTGGAACTGTCAGGGACCGAAGAATCAAGCTCGGAGAAGAGGTCGAGTTCATTATTCGGAAGTGTCCTTCTCCCACCTATACGGAAATAGCGCACACGATGGCAGCGGTTACCACGCACGAATGAATTTATTCCAGGGACGAATCAGTGATGACCGTTCGCGTTTTTCCGTTTGCCTCGAACCCTTTCGATCTGATCGAGAAAGGACTTACACTTACCTAACATGACTTTGATACTTTCTTTCACGAGAATGTCAGACGGAAGCATTCCCACGCTCTCAACGCTGAAAATGAAGTGGTCAAGCTTTCGCCCGAGTCTGACTTTCTCTGCCAAGTCGTCGTGCATCAGTACGTTGCGACTGCACGTGTCCATGCGTGGGTTGACGATTTTGGCCACGTCTACCCCGTTGCGTTTTTCGATTTCAACGACACCTTTCGAGAAAGAATTCTTGAGACGTCTCGCCGCTTCGCCGCAAACATCCTCCAGTATTTCAATAACTGGAAGCAGCCTATACGAAGCAGTCGCGACAGGGGAGAACTTCGCATGCGTTTTCCCGATTCCTTTCAGATACTCGATCTTCATGTCGATTTCTTGCCCTGGTCGGAGTTTTGCGATGAGAATATCGTCATGGATTGGCTTCGGAGGGTTTTTCGCGAATAACATTTCCTGTCCTTCTAGGGGAACCCAGGTGAGATGTCCGGAGTACACCGAGCTATTGCTATATATATCTTTCGGTAGAGTGCTATCCTGGGCAGCTTGAAGGTTTTTTGTACAGCGAATGTGGAGTTCGAAGACAACCGTATCCTGCGAGGAGGCCGGCTGCTCAGGATTGCGGTTCTCAAACAATCGGGAGTCGACTCTGATGGGGACGAGTCCAATTCTGTTTGTGAGATCTTTGTCATGGATGAAAGAAGTATTATTTATCAAGGTGATGCGATCGGCGGCCATCGTCGGCACCTGGAAGTTTACAGAATGCTTGAGTCGGGTATGAAGGGAACCGATCGAAAAATCGTAACTGTGACTGGTTTCGCAATTGTCAGCATCGGTGAGGATCACAAGACGCTTCTCGGTCTTCGAGCCCGGAACGAGGGCTCTTCCATGACACCTACTTCGGCTATGAGTATCCGTCGGATGGCATTCGCGATGGCGGGGTCGACTCCTATAATGTCGAACTCCAAGTCTTCATCTGTGCATTTGACAACGCTCATCCGGAGTTTTCTTCTGAAGTCCGCCAGGCTGTAAGCTTGCGACCCTTCTCCATACGCTTCGCTGAGTCTGATGTTGCTCTGCTGGTGAGAGCCGATTGTCACTTCGGCCTCGCGAGGCTCCATCTTCACCATGGTTCCTGTAAGACCTCGAATTAGTTCCGTCGTGATCTCTGAAGCCAACAGCATCGCCATTGACTTGGGAACTTCTGGAGGGGATCAGCCGGGGCGTGCCCACCATCCCCTATCGAGGGGGAAGGGGGGGAAGTACTTCTTTTCCGATGACAAAATTCATCAATGAGGAGGAAATCAAAGAATGCCGCTTCGAAAGTCCACCGAGGTAGTATGAAACTCAGGCTATCCGGGAAGGCATCCCCCCACCCCCCCTGAGCTCGCAAGTGGGGATCAAGAATGTAGCTCATCGGAAAGGAACTTAGTGGAATGAATTCATCACTTTCGAATCTATTTATTCTGTCTTCCTTAAAGCGGCCATTGCTAATCAGCGACTCATCCTTGCTCCTCTCGAGCGATAGCAGGACGCGAGACTCGAGCGTTTCAGACGAGAGCGTCCACACAAACGATCCAGACTCACCTTCTCCTACCGATACCGGGAGAGCTTGCGGCTTTTCTGATTTCCGCTCTTCATACACTAGGAAAATATTGGGATTCGCTCGGCACGGCAGATCGGAACAAACGGTGAACTGCTTATCGATAACGGCTCACTAATCAAATGCGTCGATCCTTGATCTCACTCAGATTGATGAAACGTTCGATATCGCAGCGCCGGCTGCGCAAAAATAGAAGCACGTGGGCTTTCGGCCCTGTGCGTCGAATAATACTTCGAGGGTCGGAATCAAGAAACGACTCTGAGTGAAGTGTGCCTATCTGGGTTTTTTTCTAGAGCGCGCGTAGTCATTGTGTCCCGATGCTCAAAACTCTCGAGGATAACTCCGTCCTCGTTTGTCAGACATTCGCTGCCGTATCCCGAATCGAAACGTCCATTTTCCCCGTCAGCCATTCTTTGGAGCGGTGAATATGCTTCTTCCTCGCACCTCCAATCCTCTCCGCGAGTTCGGATCGCGTCTAGTGTCATTAGGCGCAGCGAAGACGAGAGTTGACACCGGGACGCCCGTTCAACGAGGCTCAGGGGATTGGTTTCAAGTTCTCCCCGAAACTATACCCGTCGCTACAAACTGTGATTTCTAGGGCCAACGATCCCCGCAGCTTGTCGTGGAAAGTCGCGGCGCTGTTTCATGGCATGTGGAAGCCCACCTTCAGAATGGTCGGTGGTTTATTGGCCGTATCACCATGAATCGCTCGAATCTCGATCAGCATGCACTCATACCCTTTCCCCTTCGCGATCCGGCATCTACTCCGGCCAAAATTATAATAATTAGCCTCCTTGATTTTTCCCTGGGGGTCTCGGAGACCGGCTCTTCGATCCGGAGCCTCGCATTTTCTGAAAGCTGAAGGCTGATAGTCAGCGGCACCGAGAAAATTCAGAGCATGAGGCCTCGAGCCTCCGGGAATGTCCCCGAAACCCACACGATGTGTCGGTTCGTCTGCTGTCCACTTCCGATCGTTTGCGAATTCTGCAATCTATGCGTTCCAAGGTACGCTGGAGACGAATGGGAAGATCAAGTAGATGAGAAGACTGCTCCCTCGGAACGGCTTAGTGTTGCGAGAAGAGACGACTCTGGTTGAACCTTCCGTCGGGAAAAAGCGATGGAACGTTTGGCACCGGATAGGCTTCCGCTGAGGGACATCCGTAGCTGGATTCTTCTTCAGGGAGGAACGCGCCTCGTTAACTCGGACGCCAGAAAACGCTCCTTCCGAAACTGTATCGAGTTCTCACGCATCCGTCGGACTTGATTGACTTCTGATCCGAGAGGGTCATCTTGGTAGAGTCAGACCAGAGCTAGATCATCGTTCTGCATCCGTTTGTTCTTCGATTGATTCGAAGAGTTGCGGGTTCAGACACAAAGCAGGGAGCATATCGGACGAAGACCGGGAGTTTCGAGGATACGAGAGCAATGAAGTTCCAGGGAGTCTCGACCAGCCATACATCGAGCCTCGGTTTGGGTTCGCCAAGTTGGTCAATTATCGCCAAGTATCGATGGTCGATCCGCTGTCGCTTGCTCGGGACTGGAAACTCGAAGAGTGGCTTCAATGCTACCCGCCACCATTCGGACGACGCAAGCCTTGATTGAGTCGCTGAAGTCTTCATGTAGGAGATATATGGGAAATCGGGTCCCGAGAGCGGCGGCGATCGTCCGAGCTTCCGCTTCCATCCCTTCTCCATCCGGCAGTGGATGATGATACAGCTCCGCCTGTGCCGATCATAGTTCGGCATGACTCGCCGGAAGAAAGATCTTTCCGCGTAGCTCAAACATTACGCTTTATATTTCAGCTCCCTGAGCAGGATATATGAGTTCGGACAACAGCACAATGCGAAGAGCGGTCAAAAATATCCACATACAAGAGAAGTGACGAGAATGCACACAAAATACAAGCGAAGTCGAACGAATATCCGTGTATCGATCGGACATAAATAGGACACCAGAAATATATACATTATATTATTCGTTGAGCGGCGGGTGCGTCCCCGTTCGAAGTATTCGATACCAATTTGAGAATTCGTGATGAACTTGTACAGGATAGGCGTGTGCTAGGGGAGATATTTTCAAAAGCTGCGTAACATACAGAAGGCGAATGATGCAGAGAGCGAGAGTCGCTTAAATAAAACAAAAGTGCAACAGAACTCAATGAGCCGTTGAGGATTCCACAAGATCTTCCTATGGCTTCGATGCGTGGGAACCTATTCCTTGTGACGTGGGGCGTCGAGGCGCGAGGGTAGCTCAAGAAGTTCGGAAGGCATAATTACAAAATTCAGCTTTACGGGCTCCAGGTTGCAGGACAAATGCGAGGAGCCGCCTCTGCCGCTCTGCATGAACGGAACGCAATTACGAGAATCGATACAATGAGAGCATAAGACATCCTCCCCGAACGGAAGGTGGCTCCGATTTGTGATGCGTGGAGCAACGTGTCTCGAAGGCTCCGTCTATGTTCAGCTTCGGGGCTCTTGAATACTTGATATCAAGCTGAGATCATTTTTTCCGGCTGCTACAGTTGAACTCTTGAACTGCGTCGACGCTTCCAGAACGGAGTTTAATACATATACGGGTATGTCACCCACTGGAGATTAAGAATAAATAACTTTCTGACCCTTCTGCTTGCCGCATGAGGATTGAAAACAGATGACCCCGCGGCGTCCTTCACGGCTGAAGCCCTGATCGTCTTTACGGAGCGAAGATCTCCCCGGGCATCATCGTCTTGAATTGATTCAAGAGGGATTCCTTGAAGACTACCGAGCGTCTCCCTTCGAAGGTCCGGTGCATCCGTGGGCTCTTCTATGGGAGAGACGGGACGGCATGCCGCTCACTGATCCCAAGAGTCGACGATCAGAGAAACGAGCGAATCCATGAGCTCCGTCTTCTAGAAGCAGCCGCAGTCTGAAGGGAGCGTGCGTTCGCGCATGACGACTTCGCTCCCGTCAACTTCAAGTACTGGAATTGTCGCGGTCTTCAGAACCCTGACCTCACACGGAACGCATGGTTTCGAGTCGCTGTCGTCGCATATCCGAGAGCACTCGCAGGTCACGAAAACCAAACCCCGTGGTGAAATCACCGAGGGTGCTCCCGCCGCGGCAAAGGACAAGAATTCACGGCGTTTGTTACAACGGAGCTCATTCTCGAGCGATGAGGGGTCGAAGCGATTTTTCGCTCGGTGGCTGCGAGGCAAACGGCTCAAATTGCGCATGCTGATTCCGGTACTACGGAAGTATGCACTTGTTGTGTAGGCGTCTGTGGTCGAATATAAGACGTCCAGAAAGGAATCTTCGAGTCTCTCCAGATATTCATGGCTGGTGTGATCAACTTTAGTCGGAAGGCTCAATTCTGCAAGCGGGAAAGGATAATTCTGAGTGAGGCATCCGAGGATAATCCAAGGGGCTCGAAGCTGACATCTAAGTTGCTTACTTGGCTCTGCAGTCGCGCAGCGCATCCCAACGAAATAATCGCCAATATTAAGGGTTTGATTCGTGTGGGGATCGCTGACAGTCACTTCCAGCCGTTGCGGTTCTTTGTCGTGGGTAGCCATCCAGCTAGAATTATGAAACAGATGAATTGAGAAACGCATTCTAGACACTCCAGACTCGTGGAACGGGATTAGCTCCGTGGGCTCTCCGCGGCTCTTCATGAGAAATCTTCTGAGAAGGAAACATCTTAGATTGAAATCTCACCTCGCGACGAAGAACAGTACCGGTACTTTGACATAAGGATAGGAATTGCTCAGGTCGATCCGATGGGATTGCCGGAAGTATACGCCGGCTGCAAAGTTTGTGGAAGTTAGTATTCACAATGTATGTAGGCGTAGGCGTCCTCAGCCTGGAGGGGGGGGGGGAGTTGTTGAGCGTCCTCGAACGCGCAGGAGCTCCACGCGGGGCTCTCCGGATACTCTGATTTACTCACGGGAAACGATATTAACTTGGATCACATTGTTCGCGGCATCGAGGTTTGCATCGACGTCGTTCGGGGTAGAGCCGCGGCTACTAGGAGTACTGGCCTTGTTGGATATGTCGACGGGATTCTGAAATCAACGGTTTCGATTCTGATCCATATTTTGCTGGGAATGAAGTACGCATGATGGAAGGATACCATCATTCGAAATCCTCAGGTACATACTATCGAATTCGAAAACTAGACAATGAATTTCTAGAGCTGGTTTCTCTTGCCAGTTGTTCGACTCACCTTCGTTCGCAAATACAAGTGGGCCTGATGAGAAAAAGGTAGGGTTGGAGAGCGGACACTCGTCGGGACTGTAGGGAAGTAAAACTGGAATCTTTGATGACCATTCGGGAACCATTGAGCTTGATCTGACGGACCGGTGCCTGGAATCATAATCACCCGATTATGCGATTACTCCGCATGAGGTTGTCACAACCAAGTCCGCGCCAGGAGGGAACAAAACCCGCACATGTATCGAAATGAGCCAGAGTGATAGGCAACGTCAGGACCGACACCGACCTACAGCCTCCCAGATGCTGCGGTGATTTGTTTCACACAAGCTTTGCTCGAAAAACTTCAAATGCAGTGTATTGGCCCCCAGGTGCCCCTCGCGATCACCACAAGGATGGTCTGCATCGTTCTTCGTCTCTGGCTCTACCATTCAACAGGTTGTTGGATCTGGGTATTCGCCCGTCGGGTGGTCTAGCTAACAGACTTGTTTGTCTGCGTTATTCTCTATGAGGAGATTCTCACACCATTGATTCAGCATCTGACTGAGCTCAACTCTCGCAGGGCATTCGGAGAATAAAGAGCAAACTAGAGCCGTACTCCGATCATGGGCAGCTTTTCACGAAGACAAGCTGGATAACTCCAAGCCGAGTAGCGGCCGCGGCAACTGCGCGAGCTGTCAAAAAAACTAGGTAGCCGCTACGGATTATGGTCGTAAGAATCTTAAAAAGTGTCGTCATCAGCCCAATCGTTTCTGAAAGAAAAGACAACTCCACGCTTCATCACAGCGGCTGTCTCTGACGCGCACGTCTAGACGACGCCCAGACGGTTGCTTGCTCGGTCGGTCAGTCGGTCGGTCGGTCTGTAGGGAGAGATGATTCGTGAGACAGTTTCTTCTTGTCTACTCGCGTCAAGATGTTTTTTTGCACATTCTGACGGGCTCGAACACGACGCAGACTTTGCTATCGGACAGGAGGGGGGATCAGACACAAAAGCATAAGTTTTATCAAGGTAAATGCTCATTAGCTTGAGCCGGCATCTGTGATCGACGAATCCATTTTTTGAGGAAAATAATTCACACACTGAGGAGGAAGCGGTAAGTCTCGCGGAGTTGTTTTACGTTTCAAGTCGTAACGTTCACCGCACTCGCGGTCTTCGTAGAGTCCATGAGTGTCAGGAGAGCCGTCCGGTCGACTTTTCTCTCAAAACCTCACATCGGAAGCGGCTTGCTGGTTTCCGCTCGCCAGGGACTCCCGGATTGCCACGCATGCATGCGGTCTCAAACTTCAGCAGAGATCACCGATCACGTCGATGATTATCTCAGCCTGATGCACTCGTCACTCATTCTCCTCGGAGATTGTTTACTCCGCGTGTCGGGGGAAGCGTATCGGATGAGGAAGCTCGTCAGGAATAAGATTGTGAGGGGAGCTCCCGTCCGAGAAAGCACTAATAATAAATGATCCATGACCGACCGTGGCTCTTTTCTAAACTCCCGTGGCAAGCAAAGAGCCCGGGTGGACGGCGTCGCAATAAGACTCGTTTTCTTCGAAAAGTCATCGACAAAGCAATACATATAGTAGTATGAATACGGGATAGAGAGGTCCCAGGACTTCCATATCGCTTAGGGGCATAACAGCGGATCGGATCGTATCAATGACATCGGTGCTTCGTGAAACTCCCGGGGATATGTATTCGCTAGGTGTGTTGCCGAGAGAGTTCTGGTGAATAAGCTCTTCCCTTTCCGGATAGCTAAAAGATCGCGTAAGGTACCTCGAACCTTCATGTTGATGAACAGTTGTTATTATTATTACCATGGCGGACATCTCGGACTCATGAGACGCAGGCTCCGAGTTCCCTACAGGTATCAAAGAAATGATGGTCCCCGGAGCGGAGTATACTCACAGCTAGGATACAGGGTAAGATGTATCAACTTGTCATTTGTAGGCGGCGTGGACGTGGTCGGTCTGTTCAACGAAGAGAGGATGGCCTTCTGAATGTGACTCTGGAAGCGTTCCTTGTCACTGCAAAGCGGCATGAATGAAACTTCGTAATCCTTCCTGGCGAGAGTCTGACGCACCCATTTCCGAACTTGCAGCCTCAGATATGAGAATCGATTTAGCATCATCCGAGAGCATTCCTCGCCAGTACGATTCGGGGTCCATTGCATCACGTTTTTTTTTTGCAGGAGGGAAGAAGGGAATTCGTTCTATGAAGCAAGCGCGACCCGCAGGCTTCGGAGGCGATGGGGTGTAGAGAGACCGGTACAGACAAAGGATCACTTACAGCTGCCGCCGACGAGAAACAGTTTGGATTCCGTCCTCTGTGCTGCGCGGATAGAAGAAGCGTAGCGCAGAGTTATTGCGCTTCAGCGAAGGTGTCTCGTCAGGAGTTCCAATATCGAGAGCATTCGAGCTGTGGATACGGCAAACCAATGCAGCCAGGAGGAGCAACACAGCTGATGGAATCCCCATCCTGCAGGGAGATGTCCGTGATCCGCTTCGTACGAGGAAGCTCTCCGTGATCTCTAGGGTGATGACGGGCTCCGTTCGAATCGTATGTTCTCGGCGAACTAAAACGAGTGTCACTGCACAGAACCGCTAAGTTCGCTTTTCTGGAAACGCTCTGCAAGTCTCTCCGAAAGACTGAGCTCGGCTGATCAGTGAGTCGTATTCGACTCAAGTAGAGACCAGAACTTCTGTCGTGAGTCAAAAATCTGTGGGCTCTCCTTCGCGCTCGATTTAAATAGCCGGCGGCGGTCCCTCTCGCCGAAATGGCTAAGTTCTCTCCTCGACCCCGCCTCCTTAGTTCGGTCGGAGGCGGTGCTTCTGACTTCCCACAGTCGTCTTGATTTTTTCCTAGCTCGGGGAGCATCTTCGTGGACTTTGTGGAGCGAGCCGGGGAGCATATCAGTGGAAGAATCCGAATTAGCCCGCAATGCATTCATGGATCGTCGGATCGTCGATATCTCGTTCGGGCTCTCTCAGATCCACGGCGGCACGTAACTCTCTTCCTGTCCGAGCGTCCGGTGGAGGTGCATTATCAATTATCAATATCACGCATTTATTTCCATCGATGAATCTCGCTGCGGGTATCGGTTGCCAATCAATCCCGTCCAGGTCGGAAAGATCAGATTCGACCAGCAACACCGAGATTGCTGGCGCTCTAGCTCCGAGTCTTGCCCCGCTCGCCGCGGAGTGTGAAGATCAGGTGAGATCTGAAAACTCTGTCCAGGACATGTATAAGTGGGGAAAGATCAGGAACCGCTGGATGGGAGCGGATCTACGCTCGCTCGACCGACCGAGCGAGCGAGCGAGCGGGCGGGCTGGCCAGGGCAGGAAGGCATCGGACACCAGACAGCCTTGAAAGTCTCGCCAGTCTTCGTTGGACGCTGGGTGACCGTTCCATTAGAGCTCATAATTTTTAGCCCAGAACCTACGGGAAGGACACGTGCTATCTCCCTGTCTCTTCTGAGAAAACTCTGATGAGTGCCGCCGGTTCGAGGCGAGACACGAATCCGCAGAGTGCCTGAGCTATTTCGTTGATTGAAGTCTTTCAAAGTGAAGTTGCTCTTGTTCTTACCGGCTAACCATCGTACGACATCGTTGACTCTCTGCCGCGAGCATCTGCAGAAATTCATAAGATCGCTCGTCGGACACCGACTCGCCGATAAACCTATTTGCTCGTCGCATCTAGAGTAGGATGGTTTTGGAGGCTGATCATACAACTTTCGGATTCAACGCACAACAAGTCCCCGCCAGAAGAGGTAAAGAAAATTTCTTGGAAATCGTGGACTTCCGAACCTCATGTATTGATGGTCGGGGTCCTTCCCCGGGAATGAGCCCTTTCGTCTAAAGCTTCTCGGCCAGCTCCCGGACGATCGATTCGATAAAGCGGGAGGAGATAATCATCTGAGGATAACAGTGCTGGAGTGATAAATCTTCCTTAATATCCTCAAGCCTCGACGAAGTCGTGAGAGGCAGAAGAGCACATGCTCGGCGCGCTCATGTCCGAGCTACGAGTAAATGTTGGAAGAATCTTGTAAGCCGCTCCCTCATTCGCTCTTCGGCTTCATGTGGTTCGGGCGCAGCGAGAGAGTTATCGGAATCAGAGGGCAGCAGCTCGGCATCTACGACGTGATTTCATATATTTCAATTTATTATCTGCCTTCTTCTATGATGTAAACAAGCTTGAGTGGGGATGGGGCCCCTGAAGCTGTATGAACGTCATCACCATCGTATCCGAGATACGTCATCAGTTTCATGGATTTCGTGATAAATCTCTTGTTTTTCTCTGCTTTCCACGGAGCCTCTTCCTTCCTCAGACTGTTCCATGAGCTAGATCAATCATCGATTAACGGCTACCTAAATTACGAAACAAGAAGCAGAGACATTGCTTCCAGCGCATGGACGGCACGGCGGCGCGGCGTCGTACGGCTCGAACTTTCTTCGCGGACTGAAGCTGATAGTTCCGCTGCAGGCTTGTCAAAGGCAGTTTTCAACTCACTCAGTTATTTACGCAAGACCGAAGATTTTCCACCGGGCGTACTCGTGTGAGCGTGCAACGTCTAATTCTCGATCGAGGGACTCGGGTTCCCGCTCCGGACAGAACTCGGCAAACGAATCTCGGTGCAAGCTCAGCCTTTCTGCTCTCGGTCAGCTCGCCAGGTCATTTGAGACATTCAGTGCCGGCATGCCTCGACCGCCGCTCAAGCGAAAAAAGTATCTTGATGAGATACGGTGAGATCCTTCTTCATCCCATACAATGATTTTATAGAAGCGAACAGCCCGTGCTCCGGGAGATTTCCCTCCCGCGAACTTCGTCTCTAAATTCGCGTTCCGCTCAGTCGTCTCCCTTGTTGCTCCCAGGGCATTGCAGAATGGTACGCCCGTAGCTTCAAGCCTGATCGTCTTCGCGAACTCGGCAGGGGTAGCTGAAAAGTTACGTGTCTTAGCCTGCTGGTTAACTCTGCCGTGCCTCTTCCGTGGCTAGTTGTACCCGAGTTCTTACGCAGGATGGAGCAGAATCATTTCTCGAATGAACTCCGTAGTCCTCAGTTAGCAAGGTCAAGACACGCTACCCTCTACACCCTACATAGATTCGCGAACCAAGTCCTCAGAACGCTCAGTGTGAATGGGAATTTTTCACCAAGCGCTCTTGCAGCGAACTCGAACAAGAATCGCTTGACATCCACGATTCTCCAATACACGTATGCCGACATCGTGCGCAGGGAATGTGCACATTCTCGTCGTTGTCTGTGATGAAGTTTTCATTCTCGATTGGCTTTTTTCCGAATCAGGGTGAGCTTCTTCGGACATTCTTCGGACTCCACAGGAGCGAAGATTAATAATCTTCCCGGAGATAGTCTCCCGATCAAGATTTTTTCTCCTGCATCACGACATCCTCAGATCAAGCACACCGGTCAGCTCTCGACCTCTTTCTCAGCGACTCGCACGTGTGACACCAATCTAAATACGTGGAACCAATGTTCTCAGATGTACGTGTTCATCATTTCGTTAATTTTGACTCGGGACATCTAGCTCCCCGGAGAAAACTTTGCGGGCTGCTTATGCTGAGTGGATGCCCTGACGGATTGGTTTCTCTGCGCTCTGTACCGTTATGAGCCGAATTTTATCATCTAGCTGATGGCTCGATAAAGTTCTGAAATATTCGAAAGATCTCGTGTGATCGATCTTAGGAGGAAACGACAGCGGATTGACTCACGTCTCCGACTAGAAACTCGGAGAATGCGAGTGTAAGCGATGCGTCTGTCTTTCCTGAACAGCATGGTGTGACAGCGAGCGATCTGCGTTCATCATAGACAGAGACAACCCATGTCTATGGGGAAAACAAATCGAGCAAAAATCCCCGGAGCAGCTCGTTCTTCTCGAAGCCGCCGGCCCAAAATTGGCGCTCAGCGGACTCCTTCAACGCATCCGATAACGCTTGGGTCAGGGGTAGAAAACGCATCCAACGATCCACCGACGATAGTAGATTCCCGACGTCATAGCGGATTGCGAGGCCATTTCCAGAGAGCCGCCAATCGAGCGTCACGCTCGTCCACGCAGGTGACTATCGGCCTCATCAGAGCTGCGCGCCTGCTTTCATTTGTTGAACTTCTAATACGGAGAGAAGATCCGTTCAGGATGCATATCGTAAAAGACAACAGAGTTCCAGACTTCCTGTTGTCTGGCCGCGGACAATTCCGTGTCTGATTCGGGGAAGTCTGAGACTGAGATGACTCACATCATAGCGGTCGCTCGTGCGACTTCCGAAATATGCGGATCCGCCAAACGTACTCGGCAGCTCGTGAGGCGGTCGGGCACTGAATCAGTCAGTCAGTGAGTCGACCGCCGAGCGTGACGACGTTCGGCGCAGACCGATGGTGGATAGGGAGATGCCTTTCTTGACATCACGCCACAAACTCGCGGTGTTTCGCGCCCGCAATCCGTACTCATGCCGAATGCAGATTAGATATCCGCGCTACAAAGACGCATTCTCCGCTCAGGAACATTGTATCCGGACATACATGATGTTTGCCATTATTACCGGACCGATTTCCGTGATTGAGAACCATGAGGCCCATGAGGTCCAATTCGGTGATCCGCGCGAACCGGAAACTCATGACCGCATCCCCTTCCGCTCAATCCCATGCCTCCGGAGAATTCATTCCCAGCAGAAAAAAGATGGAGCAGAACTTTCATAGCGACAGCGACGCATCTGTATTTCATTGGCGAAGTCGTCCGACGAGCAAAATACAGCAAAACAAGCTGATGAGATCCGCACTCGATATATTTTTGTTCTCTCCCCCGCCGATGGGACACAATTCTCAATAAGCCGACTGCCCAGCTAATCTTCTGGAGACAGCAATCCACACGTTCTGACGGGAGTCCATCGCGGATTCGAGCTGAAAGGAGCGAAATCCAAGGAGGACTTTGCTGTGTTTTTTCGGTAGGAATCTCAAGATCCTGGAACCCCTCCCCCCACGCAAATTCTAAAGGTCGTATGCTTACGCACGTCGGCGTCGCGGGCGAGAACCCACCCCGACTAATGCTCGAGTCCTGTCTGGTCTCGGAACTCATCTGAGGGAATCAAATAGCTCTATAATGAGCAGCAAAAGACGACCGGCATCTATTTCCAATCAGCTTGAATCTGTCAATGCTTCTGAGCACGGAATATCTTGGCAGTTTGATCGTGCTTAATGTGTCGGTGGCAATCCCACTGAACCTGAGATCGAGGTCACTCGTAAGGTTTTGGGCAGGACAGACGACCCTCCTGTGTTCGCATATCGAAACATGGGGTGCTCTACTTTCTCCTAGATCCCGGGCACGGGCTCGATTCCGAGCCTCTAATCCTCGCCAAAACTTACTGAGGATTTTATGGCTCCCTCGCCCCTCCCCCTGGGCACGCTCATCTGACGGGTTTTTCCGATTTCCAGGCCATCTTCTCGGAGATTCCGCTGCGGAGCATCATATCGCGATTCGAATGACCTCGAATACAATATCAGTACTCGCCTGCTGGAACGATTGATTCTAGAATACGGCTCCTCCAAGCCCCTATCCGAATGCTTCCCATAAATGGGTCTGCGAGTAGAGAGTGTGGATTCGATTTTTCAACTACATTGCAACCCTGGAACGGATATATATTGGTGCGACCAGCGCTGTGTTCCTCTAGGATTCCGGCCGTCGTCGAGCACAGAAGTCAGGAACACTCCGTAAGAAGTGCTCCGAGGTGCTTAGCGAAGACTTCTCGTGCAGCGTGGGCAGCAAAAATGCGAGTACATTCATAGGAGAAAACGTGTGAAGCCACGCGACCAATGCATGGAAGCGCGAATCCACGGCCACGGCAAGACTTCGCTCCGAGAACTCGTCGAAAGAAAATCTCGATATTTTCCGTAGCTCACTCCGGTTGCCCTCTCAAATGAGCCAAGGCTACTCAGATGGTTTGAAAGAAGCCCGAACAGGCAGTCAGTCTGGGATCCCGTCTGCTTCCGATAAGAATGAACGTGTCAGGTCCAGGAACCCATCGAGAAGCTACTCACCGAATAGGCGAGATGTCCAACGGCTTCCGTGAAGAATGACCGCTGGTTAGCATTCTCTCTTCTTTCGAGGGCTTCTACCGAATTCTTTACAAGTTCCTTACGAACGTCAATTCAACAACCACAATTGGAGCGGCTCGCCGAATGAGCGAGTACGAGAAAGCGCGGTCGTATCTTCTCGACCGCGGTAGCACTTGCTGATCGGCCTATGGAATTACAGTGAGTTCTACGGAGAACACATCGATGTAACCTTGTTCATCCCCGAGGCACGCTGGAGATGCGGATTCGTCCTCTGAGGAATATTCTTTCCCTTCTGGGGTCAGAAAAGCGTCGAGTGTACCGATGGGTACTTGCCGATGGCCTTGCCACCAACAACGCCCGCAGGAAGCATGCAGATCGAGGAAGAGCCCCTACAGACAATTTCCTATCGGCAGGCAGATTACAGATGAGCTGCGAGCAGAGGTTGATACAGGTGGATCGGCTCAATGAAAATAATCACCATTCCTCAACGACGAGGGTGGACTCGAGCCGACGCAGTAAAGATTCGCGTCCTCGGAAGCGCTGAATCGCGTCTCGTTTCTTCTTCGGCCATTCATGAGCGTCGTCCGCCGCGGCCCATCCTCTCGAAGCGACTAGTCTCACCAATCGCGTGTAGTCGGGTCGAGCGATCGACCGGCTCTTTCGGGTTGTCTTGTTAACTCAGACAGAGAGGTATCCGTGGTATGTTTGGGTTCTTCATGCGTCCGCTATGTTTACTGTGGAGTCTTGACTCACTGAGGTGCGCGCCAACAACGACGGATATTTGTAGAGGGAGAGTGTGTGTAAGCCTTCCATTCTACTAGGAAATACCCAGACGCTATTGTGTCTCTCCATTCGTCTATTTTCAGTGAGCCGTCTTCTACGGGGAGGCAGACGGGTAGTAAGTCGGAGGAAACTCATTCATTAAAATTCAACGACGAAAAAAGCCCCTGTCTACTACGCAGCTGCAGTTCAGACTTTGCCGGCGAGGAATTCAACCAAGGATTTTCTCAGGTGTCCCACCGGTCAATTGGAGCTCGGCCACGGAGGCGATTGATGTGTGGCGCTTTCGACCGGCGCTCTACGGGCTGCTGTCGGCGGCTACAGAACTTGACGGATGCATTCCTCGTCGAAGACATTCGTGAAGCAGACATCGTTCAGCCGTCATATAGAAGGCTGCGCACCTCGACGGCAGGTCTCTCTATCTACACACGCAAATTATGCCCATAGATCTTATGGTCTCTGCGAGGATGACAGTGTCGTCTCGAATCGCCCACCGCGCTCCACGCTGCACCCCGACTAGGATCTCGCTGAATCTCACCAAATCTCCCATGCGAACGGAGCAGCACCGAAATTTCCGGGAAGGCTTCCGCTCTCGCATGTGTTTCGAGATCTCCACGGCCACGAGATCGCTCGATCGAGGCACCGATGCTCGCGGAGGAAACCCTCCAAAACAGTGTGAGCTTCTTCACCGTGTCGATAGGCTGGACTTGTTCGATGTCTGTCTCGAGGAGTCTTGCGCTTCCGATGGGAACCTCTGGATGATTTGGAGAAGTCGATTTGGTCGGGGGGCGCCGGTCGGATCCTTCCGCTTGAATAGATTCAGTCAGCTCGATCAATTCATTCTGTCCCACGCTCTTCCATCGCCGTAATCGCCCCCATTGAGACACTGGGTCGCGACGGAAAGCGAAATCAGGCAGCCCCGCCATGGAATCGTCATTCGCCTTCCTTTTTTCGGAATCACGGCTCACGAGAGCATTACACCGGTTCGAGAGAGCCGTGGGATCAGGGTTCCGTACGGTACGATGTTTTTCGGAGATCGAATTCTTTCCTAGAAGAGTTTCCGTTCGTGAGTCGATGAGCTTCCACTCATAGTGGAGAGTGCATGGTCAGTGAATCCGACGCTTCCGTCAATTGGCTTCGTACTCGCAACGTGATGGGAAAAGTCGAATAATTGCCAGCCATACAGGATTCTTCACGTTCTTCCCCCATTTCTCGTCCACGCTAGAATCGATCTTCGCCGGATGACAAGCTGGGCCAATCCTCGCTTGCTGTCGGGATTCATTTGAGACGATGACTCCCAGATGATTCCGTGAGCTTCGAGAAATATAGTCATGTCACAAGGAAAAGCCCCCATTCGGATCGTCGGGGCAGAGCTCGTCAACTGCTCAGGGAACCGAGAACGACTCATCAATGACCTGCGGCCGCCTCGGCCGTCCCCAGAATTCTCATATTCGCATCTCCACAGGATCTACTCTCCGCGCACACGCCGCGCCGGCCTCCCCGTTCCCAGAACTTGGAGTCTGCCAAGAGTCGAATCGGAGTCCACGTCCTCCACGAGAAATTCGACGGTCGATTCGGGGACCCAGAGAAGACTGCGACGTTGAGGCGACTTGACCATTGAGTTGAGCTCTCAAGAGAAACCCCCGTTTCCGTAAAAATCCATTTTCTAATTCCGTGCTCCGGACGGTCGCTTGCCCGTCCCCTTCATAGGGTGGGCATCGATGTTCCTTCCGGTTTCGGAGGAGTCTCCTTGTCCCCGCAATACATGGCTGAACCGACAGTTTCACACCTGTGGAAATCATCTCTTGATTATTCATGATTATTCGGTGAATACGCACCGGATACCGATTCTTTTCGATACCTGTATCTCATTCCGATACCACATAAAATCACGATTCGGCTCTCGCCCAGTCAAATCTTTCAGCGCGGGAGCAATGAAAAAGTTGATACTGTGTACACATCTTCTCGCACCGAGAACAGACGCAGGACTCGCCAACGGCGTGATTTCCGCTAGAGCGGCAGACGGAAGGGTGAGATCCGTGCTCGGCGCCTCTTCTGACAAGTCTCCGTTTCGGGGAGCAGTTGGGCCCCTTCTACCACTCTTTCCTCATCGCCAACGAGTCGGACAAGTCCAGGTCGAGGTCGGAAATTTCGTCGAGCCAGGCATCACAAAGGTTCGTTAAGGCCTGAGTCCGCGGTAGGCGAAACTTTTTCTGGAGGCCTTCGGTCATAAGCGGTGCGCCCGACCAAATATACAGGAGGCGATTTCTGGAGCTCCGATGGACTCCAAGAGCTCGTTCCAAGAAGGCGGCCCCCAGTCCCTAGAATTCTTCTCAATCAATAATCATTATGAAGTAATAAAGCTGCACCAACAGTAGCCGATTCAAGTTGGTTTTCCCTTCGGTCCGTGTCCTTAGCACATTTGATCGCTGACCCCTTTCCTTCATGGTCTCCCCGAGCATCATTCTTCCTCTACCGAGCAGGTTTACCGTCGAAGGTCTCGGGTGAGTCTGAGACGATGCCCAGACCCAGAACCTAGCGTCGGAACAACACAGATGAATGTTTCATTCATGTCTTCCTCAAGTTCCTCTGGCTTCTCAGGGTTGTTCTCTCACTTAGCTTGTGGAGTGCAGAAACCGTCTCAACAGAGAGCTTACGACTCTGGGTTCCACATTTGGGATGCTGACGGGCACTACAATCGAGTCTTGTTCGCCATGAAACTGCTCGGCGTTGGTTCCCAGAGATTGTCCAGAGTCCTGCATCACAGCCTGTCAGTGATCAATGAGCGCGGGGAGTCCGCGTACACTGAGTGGACGGCATAATCGCTCCCCGACTGTGAAGAGCCAGATTTCCGGGATCGAGTCTCTCATTGACGGCGGAATACTCTTTCCTAGGCCACGGTCAGCGTCGGCTCCTCCCAATCAGATCCAATGGGATTAGGAAACTTCAGTCGAATTGGTTATCAACGGAGTCCCCTTCTGAGCGAAAATATCCGTTTCCGTCTTCTTGCCCGCTTGTCCGAACGTCATCAAGGTTCTACTGAAACTTGCAAGGTTCAAACGGTCTCGTCACAGGTCCTTTCGGAATTATGTCCTGTATTCCCAAGGGCAGTCTACCAGACTAGAGTTCCATATTCGTCTGCTTAACGGGTCTCGATCTCCTCTACTCAATGCCGAACACATCTTCGATGCACGGGCAGGAGCTCTGGACCCGTGAAGCTTCCTAGGTTCACGGATCATTCTGGGCGCAGCCTCCGAGGTGTTTATATGTATACGTATATCCGAGTTTTTCCATACTTTGGTCCCACGACTTTTCATTGAAATGGTTCGATCTGTGCTCCAGCTTCGGGAATCAAGGGGAGAGTCAAAGGAGCCGATGGATATGGTTCGTAATTCTTCCCGATGAAGGTTCCCCCGGAGAAATTCCCCAGCGCTGACGCTCAGTTAGAGCAACTGATCTGCGGAAGACAGGCGACCGTCTCTATGCTTCGATGTCCAGCCGGAAAATGTTCGGTCTCCTCCGGGAAGATGTACGCCCCAATAGGAACTCTAGTCTCCCAACATGATTATCCCCACGGTCAAAGCGCATTCTTCCTAACGCAAAGTAGGGTCATTCCGGATACCTTCTGGCCTGAATGAGCATGCTGATTGGCTGGAATACCTCCGCAACTCCCGATATCAACCTCGTTCCGACGATTTCTGGTGTTATAGGCGTGATATGTTAGAAATGAAGATCTACCCGGAGATACGACTTAGACTCAAAGTCACACGAGTCCTATATTGGGAAACTTTACTGATCTAATATGTTTGATCATGGATGGCGCTCGCATGACAGCTGCGTAACGTTCAAACCAACGAGCGGCTCATGAGTTTATTTCTTCGCCAGTCGACGTATGTCCACATTACAAGGTACAATTCGATATCTGGATATTGCCACGAAAGCGAGACGCAACCGTGAATGACCCTATGAGAGGGGAGAACCGAGAAACTCGGCGCCTCGGGCAAAAGATGAGCGCGTCTCCGAGTTTGCTCCGAAAATATAAACATAAACGGAATCGAATTTTTCTCAATCTCTCAGCAGACTCCAGGAGATCAGCGATGATCTGGCGATTTCGTGATGGAGGTCTAAAACGCGGGGTCCACTCCGGAGTGTGGGGTGAGTGTGTCTTCCATGGACTCGATCGAATATTCGTTCAGTCCTCTCGATTTTTTCTTGCATCCGCCACTCCCCGCAGGAGTCTATCGAGGATTCGAGCCTGAGACGAGGATCGTAATTCGCTTTCCGCTTCCCTCTCTCCGACGTTCCCTTGAACCATCTTGGGATATCTGCAGGCCACTCGTCTGAGCGAGTGTTCTTCAAATGAAAGACGCAGCTATCGTTCGAGCCCATCGATGAGCGGACATTGGCTCGTTGTAGATTCTGGAAGACGCAGGTTCTCGAATTTCTCGGCATAGCGAACGTTTGCTATGCGAGCCGAACGGGACCCAACTGTGGGGTATCGTTGAATGGGCTTGGAAAGTGCACGATGACCATGGGACTCAGAAACCCTGCAGATTTCAGGTCGCGGGACTTGACGATCGCTCCCGAGTCCGCTCCGGGCTTCGATGATGCTGCTCATGTACATGTGGATTGTGGAATCGAATATGCGGAAGACGTACCTATCAGTCAAAAAGTTCTTTCACGCTCTGTACAGATTCGAGAACATGCACTCATGAGATGTGATTTTACATTGGAGCTTTGCGGGAGGCAAGGCTGTCCGGATGAGATTCCGACCCGCAGTATTCTAGGGCCTTGGGTAGGCAACGAATGAGCTCATCTAAGGCAGACTCCCGAGCTGATCTGAAGCGGTAGACTTCAGGTCTCTTCGTCCCCGTCATCAGCAGGGGTGTCTTTGGAAGACGGGGTTTGCTCCAAGTGGAAGTTTTGTTGCCGCATTGTGCGATTGATATTATTCAGAATTAGGGCGTACCTGCGAAGATTTAACTCACTTAGTGGGTTTGTCCGAGCTCTATCTTAAAAACTAGGAGTTCAAGGCCCCCCACGAGTTTAAGCACTGGAAAAATCTTCCCTCCACCTCATTCGTGCGAGCCCACCAGAGATGAGGGACGCGATTCGGGATCTAAGCTGCCAGAGCGGATGGGATCCGGCAATAGTTGCGATTGTCGACAAACATTACGCATGAGCTGAACGACTCACCTCGAAGCTCTTTTCGTCGAAATTTTCGACATCAGCTTCTCTTCCTGCTCCAAAAAACGTTCCTCACGATTTTTCCGACCTGGAATCGTCACATAAGGAGTCTCGAATTCCCCCATGGAATTTAGGTCAAGGCCGAAAATATTATCTGGCCAGGAGCTTTCCGAAGTAGAATTCGCTGGGTACTGTCCAGAAGCGTGTGGCTATTGAGCTCATATACGAACCTCGTTTCCGCTTGGCACCCTCTTCCGAATTCGTGTCCTCGTCGTTCACAACGGGGGAGTCTTTGGTCCGGCGTTTCTTGGCAGTATTGACTACCGCTGAGAATTGAAACAAGAACTGCTGATGTGAGACTGAAACGACTTCTTCGAGGATCCCGAGCTCCGCTGGCTCTCGAGGCGCTGATTCGGAGGAACTCTGCGTAACCTTCCTGTACTGACCTTTCGGCGAGCGAATCTTTGCATCTAGAGATGCACTGGGGACAGTCGTCCCGTAGGTTTGTGTTTCTTTCCGGACTCTCACCCCTCGTCGTCTACCTTCGTGACCTGAGTGCTCATTCGTTGGATTATTGGAGTTCGCGTCTTCCGAGGACACTGAAGGTCGATTCGACTTCCTTTTATCGAAGAAATTGTAGCCACAGCCGCAGAGCTTGGTTGCGGTCGCTACCTGAATCAGTAAAGGCACCGTTACGATGACGATCTAAAGGCGACGAAGCAGGTGCAGAGTCGCTTCATGAAAGCTGCGACTTTCGGCTGCGTTAAGATGCAAGTATTCGTGGCCCACAAAGACTCGTCATGGGAACCACGAATACCTCGATAATAATCATCGATATCCATGAATGCAGTTTCCGCGGAGGCTAGTGAGGTTCTTCCGCTCACGGGGTCGAACTGAGAGAGTTAAAGCTACAATGAAATTCTTGCTCACCTCTGTTTCGCACTGGGGGCACTTTTTGTTCATCGGTTTCGTCTTCGCCATGTCGGCTGTCAGCGTCCAAGGCAGCACCCTGGAACCTCAATGGAGTCTTATGCCGAAGAATTGTTCCTGAATAAGATAAAGGGAATTAGCAAAAGACCCAGGATTCTCATCGAGTCTTCTGAACAGAGGGGGGTCGCGTTTTCAAGGCTATTAGATCACCCCGGCAGTGTTGCCGAGCAGCTGAATTCTACGCATTACTCAAAGGATCCTGTGATGAGTTCCGCCTATGATGGGGACCTTCTACAATTTATGGGTGCTTGTGAGGCGCAGGGCCCCAGTCGAGACATACAATGCCTCTAGATGCAAGAATGTGAGTGATTCCCAGAAGTCACCAGGAATAATGCTCCAACACTTACGGATACGCGATCTCTGCGTAGTTAGGACCAGTCTGTCGAGTTCCGGAGGAGTCCGTCGATTTCCAATCCGCAGAATATTGAGTGGAACGAATTCACGAAAAATCGGACGGCTGGCGATTTGGTGAGTGTTGGTCGACGGTCGCCGCCGCAGTTTGAAGGCGTTCGGGAGGACTCGGCAGTACTCCGAAAGGGGAGATCGGCGGATCAAGTTTCTTTCTGCTCTCTGCCCCGCCTGAGTTACTTGTAGCAGCAACCTCTCGAGGCGTATGGGGCTAGAGAATGAGAGTTTCCGAGTCGAAACTCCATAGACATATACCGGAGACCCGCGACGAGCGAATTTCTTGCGTTCTGCTTTTATTTTAGAGGGATCGAATGCCTTGATCACTTCATCATCAATTGGTCGCTCGTGCAGCCTCACCACTCACCACGAGCCCTCTCTCTACCTACGACCGCCGGCGGCGAGGTTGGACGAGGAGGGAGATTGCGCACAGGATCGCAAACGATCGTCTTGGGACGAAGAAGGACTGCTCGAGGCTGTCAGCCTTCTCTCGAAGCTCGCATGTCGTCATGGGAGTTTTGACTCCGCATCTTCCTCAGCTGGGATCAGAAACAGATCCACTCCGCCGAATGTCGTTTGCCGCCTCGCGCAGGGAGGGCTCCACCGCCGGATCTGGAAGGATCGGATCGATCAATCTGTGGATCTTTCCCTATTTATCTATCCCTTCATAGAAAGAGTGAACTATGTGGTGAGTCATCGTCATGGAGATCACGCGGAGCGAGCCTCTCAGAGGGAGAGCTCAGTAAAGTTTCTATCACAAAGATAAGTTGGGCCCCGGCCCTGAAAGAAACTCCGGCTCAGCAAAGACAATCGCTCAGAAGCAGAGAGATACACGTTCACCGTTGTAGCGGAATCAATGAGAAAAAACTCCCTGAGTTGTGAAACTGAAGTGACGCGAATTCATGAACGCCAGGGCACAGTTATATCAAAAATCCATGTGGCATTATCATTGGCCCTGACGAGCTTAGAGTTCCTCCGTCGCGGCGGGCGAACCTGCGCCACGGAGCGCGTTGGAGAACTTTGTTTGCCGTGACGGCAGCCCGCGCTGCCGTCGCTTGCGGAATACGGCTGAAAATCGCCAGCGAGGTGCAGCGCGGCACCAGAGGTTGCGGGAGGATGAACGCCAGCGTAGACGAGATCAGCTCTTCATGCCGACTATCTGGTCGCAGGAAACCGAATCACCGAAGTTGCGCAGTCGAAAACGAGATCGAGTGAGCATGAGATGCTCTCTTCGCCGTGGGAAACCCCAGATTCGCGGTATCGGCGACTCCCACGATCGCCTCTGAAAATTTCCACCACCTAGCTACAGCTGCTGGTACGATTCAGGGAGTCGGCCATTCCCTCAACGAGAACCATCCCGACAGAAATGGTATTCAGGACGATTCATATCTGGGTCAGTGGGCTCGAAAGCGTCCTGTCTTGGTGAGCCGCATTTCGAGTTTTCGATCCCATTGATCAGGCTTCTCACGATGCTCGTTGGAGGCTACGAACGAATAACCGATACGATGTGTGTGCAGGTCGCGAGGTTCTGGAGTGCGTTGAGGCGAAACTTCTTTCCGAAGCAGTGACTTCGAGTGTTTTGGGAGAAGCCGCTGAATTTCACTGGGGAGCAGCGACTGTCCGACCTGCATCTCGAAGGATGCCGGTCAGAAAATGCGTCTTTGTTTCCCAGTAACTCTCCAATGCTAGCCTATTCGAGTTTCTCGAAACTTGCCGGTCACTCTGGGGTCCGGAGACGTCGTCTCTATGGCATGACCGCTGGGACGGCTGGTGGCTTACGAAGCTCATAGCGTCCCTCATCGCAACAACGAATGAATTCATATCGATGAAGGAGCTTCCGCAAGCGTCTTGATCGTGGTCGACAGTTATCGGATCCTGAGTCAGGAGTTAGACCCGCTGACTGAGTGATAGGCCGCCCGATCCGGTTGACATAGTCTTTTGCGGGATCATTGTCATCACTCTCAACACATTCAAAGCCATGAAAACACCATCTCTGTGAGGATTTTGCCTCTCGCTATTCCCACCGGGCCGCCCGAGATAGAGGCACACGTTCTTCAGAACGGTATCTAAATGTCAGCATATGAAACGCCTGCTCGAAAAGCTTCCATGATCCAAGTTGGATCGTTCGAGTTTTTTTCTGTTTAGACGGGAAGACACCGACGACGACGATCGTCAGCGCCGCTAGACAGACGAGCTCCCAACTTCAAAAGAATTGACGTCCTCGACGAGGTCACTACTTCGATTGTTCGTGCGGTTGGTCGTGCCGTGTGAGTACTTCGCGTCTGGTTTCGAAATTGTGCGTATCCTCGGCCCCCTCGGTCGTCGCTGTATTGAGTTACAGGATGGCATCGTCGCTCAAGGATCAGTTGGAACAACGCGGGTGGTAAGAATCGTTCTCCTCGACCCTCTCGGGCTATTTCGCACCGAATGAGTGCAGCCGGCGAATAAGCATAAATATATTGCTCCCCTGCTTTCTCAGAGCGGCTCCTTCCGGCTCGCGTTCGACGTTTTCGGCGCTCATGTCGCCACTTTTTTCATAAGCGTAGAGAATTACCGACAAAGCATTCATCTCAACCTCGACCGCGCCATATACAGCGCTCGATCGCTGTTTTTTCCCATCGAATCGCTTCGTGAAGCAGCTCCGTTGCGATCACCATTCTCACTGACGTTTTCCTCTGGATGCGTTCGGGAGTCTCTCGATGATAATCAATATTCGGTGACTTCGAATGAGGGCATCCACTGTCATCATTCGATTCGAGAACGAAACTCCTAGCTGCTGTAACGAACGTCGAACTAACCTCAGTGCTCTCTCTGCTTTGAAGGTTTCTCACTGACGAAGCGATCGCTGAATTGAGTGAGGGGATTGAGAAGCTTTCAGCCATCGATGTGATTCAGAGGGCTTTAGATGTAAGTTTTCGGATCGCGGTCGTCCTTTTTCGTTTGTGGATCCTCGGATTATTCCTCATCAGAAATGGATCTAATCATCGGTGGTCGGTGACGGGGGTCCAGAGCAGGACCCGGTCCATTTGGAGTCCTGACCTTGCTTAGGAACAATGTATCATATCCGGATGAAGACTCCCGTTCTCTTTGGACTTCACCGTCGGTCTCGAATCGCTGGGCCGGAAGCGGATAGAGCTAGAGCATAGGCTGATATTCCGCGGACGGGGCGCAATTCAGGGCCGACTCCAGTTGAGCCTCTCCGTCCGAACCAGCGTCCTTATTCATCATGTACGATCAGATCTAGACCTTCCCTCCGTTCTAAAAACAGGCTAAACTCTTTTTCAGACTGATCTCAGCGAAATCGGGTCAGGGTCGATTCCAGAGGAGCTCGCTAAAAATCTGAAGAACGCCGAGAAGGTGTCCGGACCTGCCGTCTATCAGATACAGCGGATTCGTAACGTCAGCGCTCCAAAATCCGATCAAGACAATGAGCGTGACAATAAAATGCTCCGCATATACCTGACTGATGGAGTCACACAGTTCAGTGCCGTGCTGTCGGGCAAAAGTAGCGTGAGCATTAAGAATACTTGTCCTGGAACGAAGATACTGCTGAATCCTCAGTCGGTGCCGGTTTGCAACGGTATTATCATCCTTTCGGAAAGGTTTGTTCCGAAATTCGAGGCATCGAATCATGTAGTTTCTTGAAGAACAGCTCCGTGCCAGCCCATTCACGTCCGTTTGTGGGGAGTGCCGCAGAGCTCTGAAGCCTGGGATGTCTCCGGCAGGGATTTCAAAGTTCTGGGCGGAACAGTTCAAAAACTCGTGGACAAGTGGAAACTCGCAAAGGATCTCTCGCAGCACAAACGGAGTTCAGGGGAGGCGGGGCCTCCGCCGTGGGTACCTTTCGGGGAACAGATCAACAAAGACCTCATCCGTCAACTGAAGACCGGAGGTCCTTTCAGAGCAATGGAGAGGGTGAGTGCTGGAGGATCCGTCATAGTCCACATCCTCGCGGATCGGAAGCTCCCCATGCGCAATATTGAACGCGATAGTTTTCAGGCTGGAGTGACTAAAGTTGCGCCCAACGAAGCCTTCGAGCGACACCGCATGTCGAATATTGAGGAAGTGACCGCCAATCAGCCGACCGCGAAGAAGAAAGTTTTTGGAAGCGGTGCCCGAGAAATGCACGATGCCGACATCGCTCAGATTTGCGCCAAAGGATTCTCCGCAGAAGCGGCAGCGAACGCACTGAGAAACAACAGCTATAACGTCACGGCTGCGCTCCAGGTAATTCATGCATCTACATGGAGCCGGGAGTTCGGAAACTCCATTCGCTCCCACTGTGTCTGGAGACATTTCTTTCGATTTCCAGGCTCTCACCATCCGTGGGGATCGCGGTGATCGTCAGTCAGGTCGCACTGGGGACGCTAATCGGGAGAACGGGCAAAAAGGTGGCCGCGGCGATGACAATGCGGACCGTTTTAGGGGCGGCCCGAAAAAACGTGGTGGCCGGAATCCAGACGAAGGGTCCAGGGGAACTTCAGATCACCCCAGTATGCAACCGTCGAATCCGACGACGCTTTTCGACATGATCTCCACTAAGGTATGAACGCGCCATTCACGTCTTTATGTGGACGAGGAGCGACGATGCGCCTCGAGATCCACGACGCGAGCACGAGGTTCAAGAACGTCCTTCAAAGAGGAATCGACGCCTTACAGATGAACATACCAGAGCAACCAAATCGCAGAGAGGAGTTTCGCCCAGCCCACGGAAACGGTCACGATGCTTATGAGAGCGGAGGACGTCAGAAGAACTGGTAGGTTCCCGTTCTACACGTACGTCGGTTATCCGTGATCCATCGCGATTCTGATGCAACTCATGCTGATCCATTCAGGTCGGGCTCGAAGGAGAACTCGGACGGCTTCCGTCAGGAGCGGAGAGGCACGACCGGACGCGGCGGATTCCGTGAGCAGGAACAGCGATTCGACCGCGGAGAGGATCGTCGAGGAGATCGGAGGGAAGATCGGAGGGACGATCGGAGGGACGATCGAAGGGACGATCGAAGGGACGATCGAAGGGACGATCGAAGGGACGATCGGAGGGACGATCGAAGGGACGATCGAAGGGACGATCGAAGGGACGATCGAAGGGACGATCGGAGGGACGATCGGAAAGAAGACAGGAGAAACGACCGGAGAGACGACAGGAGAGACGTCAGAAGAGACGATAGAAGAGACGACAGAAGAGAAGACAGGAGGGAAGACAGAGAAGACAGAAGAGACGACAGGAGGGACGACAGGAGGGACGACAGGAGGGACGATAGAAGAGATGACAGAAGAAACGACCGTAGAGACGATCGGAGGGATGAAAGGAGGGACGAGCGACGAGACGACAGACGACCCGAGCGGAAGGATGATCGAAGGGATGATCGGAGGCGAGACGATAGAAGGGACGACGATCGACGGGATTACCGAGCCAACGAGAGAGCTCCCAATCAGCGCGACTCTCGGTTCAACAACACTGGTTTGTCATTCAGATACTGATAGATGGAGAACGATTGTCTCTTCGCTGGGAACGACGTTCGACAAAGAGCGGACAGCCTAAAATTCTTTACCTGAACCATTGCAGGACGTAATCAGCGTCAGGATAGCTACGTATCGGAATTCCCCACGCTGTCTTCAGCGGGCGTAGGGGCGGAAAAACCCCGCGAAGCCGCAGAAAATCACTCCACAGCAAGCAGACCCAGCCAACAGCATTCCGAGAAGGCACCGTCTCCGCGTCAAGACATGAAGCCCGGCCAATCCCAGATGGGCCAGAGCAGTACGATAACGCACAAGTTCAAGCCAGGCCAGCGAGTATTCGCGAAGTATTGGGAGGATAATCGTATGTATCGGGCTGTCGTTCACGAAATGGCAGCAACCGGAGGAACCTGCGTTGTTCAATTCGTCGAATATGGAAACTATGAAGAAGTAAGCCTTCGTTCTTTGTTGCCTGGAAAGTCGATCTCTCCCATCGATTGTTGCCTCAGACCATACCCGCGTCGAATGATACCCCAGTAGTCGGAAGTATTAAATATCTATTCGCCCCCAGGTGTTGGTGGAAGATGTCGAACTCGCCAAGGTCCCAGGATGGGGTGGTGAAGAAGGATTCGATGAGCGAAAAGTTCCTCCGCATTCGCAGGAAACCGAGAGGACTGGTATGAACTCTTTCCAGCAGCAGAGCAGAACTTCCAACGGTGGGCCGCCATCCCACGAACGCGGAGGAGCTCAACAGAACCGCTACCAAGACAACGCTATGCGGAAGAACAACACGAACGTTGGTGGGCATCGTCGCGGCGGTGGACCTGCTCGAGGGGGCGGCAGCGGTTACCGGGGTGGGGGGAACCCACGTCCCGTACCTCGAAGAAACTGAGTCGAGTCGTCCCTCTGAGCCTCCAGTGCCATCCATTTGCTCACAGGCTGAGTGTTCTTGAGTCGTTTGCCTCGAGACCGGCGGATGGCGACCCTCGTCTTCTCCAGAATCTCATCGATCTCAACCTCCTCACCGCGAGCGGAGCTTTTTGGAAGATTTCTCTCCATTTCAGTATGCGTGTCGAATCTGTTGCTCCGTCTAGGAGCGAAGGAATCGTACCGGTGATTTTAGCTCTGTTTGGGAATGAAGGCAGATTCCATGGGATGCTGCCTGCAGGAGCGCCCAGTGCATTCTGTCATCACCAAAACAATGGCTCGGCCATCAAGATATCGGCAAGGACAGTGTCCGCTAGTACAATAAATACAATTGGTGATCCTGATCGAAAGTCGTCGAGTTTTTTAGCCGATCAGGTAGCGATGGAACTCATCAGGGATGCGATACACAGCAGGTGTGTACTCTTCTGCCAGGTTATCACTCAGATTGGGTTCCACCTGATGACAGACCGAAGAGTCCGTGACGACGACGTGGTATCGCCTCCGATGTTCCCTTCTCCCTTCATGAACGTTCTTTTTTTCCGATTAAGATTGGGGAATGTTGCAGCAAAAAGCATCGTTGGCCCTCTGAAGTGATAGCGTCGGGGAAGTCGCGTCCTTGTACACGGCTCGCTCACCATTGCGCCTCCTTCGCCCCCCCCCCTCTTGCGTACGCCGCTACTTCCCTATATGTTTCCCCCGATTTTTCACGATACGCTTCCGCGGACGGATTCATGCACTCGAACTTGACGCAGTGCGAGTGCGAAAGAGATTGATAGAATGATCCATGAGATGACGACTTCTCGCGAGACGGCTCGCCCCATATCCGAGCGAACCATGCCTATTTGGAGTTCAGTACGAGAGCGTACACGACCACAAGAGAGAAACACGCAAGGTTTTTTTCTAGCCACATTTCTTCTAGCCTCCTTGGCGCCGATCCAAAACACAGAGGCGACATCACACACACCGCCGCGAGTCCGATGAAGCTCACTGGTCTCGTCGAGCGCCCGTCGACGAAGTCAACGAGATGCATCCATCTACGTGAATTGTTTGTACACATTGGGACCCCTCCTCTTCTCTCTCATTCCTCTCCTGACGTCGTCGTTTTGTTGTGTTGGGGCCGCTTCTTCCTCCCACGACCCGGCGGCCCCCCTTCGACGTCGCCTCCTCCTCCTCCTCACGGATATTCGGAGTGAGGGGCCGGTGGACACGAGTGTCGCCATGGGGTCTTCGATGACACCGTCTGCCCAAAGACACTTTCTGCTCTCGGCGGTTTTGAAGTACAATAGTGTTCTATGTTGCTTTCTGTATCCTCTGGGCATCGCTGCCTTCATCTGCCTGGGGTCGCCTGAAGTCAACGATCAGACCTACTTTTCTGATAACTCCCTACTTCCCGGCATGGTAGAAAGGAGTACAAGAATAGCGCAAGAGGCCGAATCTATCCTTGGCACGCTTGAATCCGAAGTGAAGTCGCATTCGAGCATACCGTACGCCTGGCTCGCAGGTCAATTCAGACAGGCGGGCTTGGAAGTCTATCGTCACAATTTCACGTTGGCATATCCGATAGGAAGTCGACAGCTGCATCATGGGGAGAATTTGTTCGCGATCATGAGGGCTCCCCGAGCATCTCGCACTGAAGCGATTGTGATATCGGCACCGTTTCGCGCAGCAACATCTCCTCACGCATCGAACCTCGCATCAATAGCAACGATGATTGCACTGGCAAGGCAGTTCCGTAAGAAAATCTACTGGTCCAAGGACATCATATTCGTAGTTACTGAACACGAACTTGTCGGGCTGCAAGCGTGGCTCGATGCCTATCACATGGTGGAAACATCGCCCGGAGTTCTCCTCCCGGGAAGCCTGGATGCTCGTTCAGGGAACATCCTTGCCGCAATCAACCTGGAACTGCAAGACAAGCACGTCGACCAGGTAAGTGAGCTGGGCGGCGGCTTCCTTTCACAAACGTCGGAAGATCGGCGTACGTACATCCATGCCCGAGTCTCGACGTCTGATTGCGTTCATTGTGGTGAACGACAACCCGATACGTCGAGAATCACGAAAAAGTTCCCTCACGCACCGCTCTCTCTCTTAGGTGAACGTTAAAATTTTCGGCCTGAATGGACAGCTGCCGAACTTGGACCTGGTGAACACGTGCAAGAATTTGATGCAAAGAGAAGCAGTCCCGTACATCCTCGAAGATCGAGCGGACCCCGTCGCCGCAGAAAACAGGAGCCTCGAATGGGAAGGGGGCGTCATGAATCTCTTCAGTCAGATGACAAAGCAGGCGACTGGAGCTCCATCAGCAGCCCATGGACTTTATCACCGTTTCGCAATCCAAGCTCTGACCCTGCAAGGTCAACCCAAAGTGAGGGGGTATTCGTACGTGACCCTGACAAATATCGGTCGGGTGATAGAGGGTCTCGTACGATCGGTGAACAATCTCCTCCAGCGATTCCATCGATCCTTCTTCTACTACTATCTACCGAGCATGGACAGATACATCTCGATCGCCTACTACATGGGAGCTTTCGGAATTCTCATCAGTCCCGTCGCGCTGAAATCCATCGCTCTGCTCCTGGAGCTCCACGATCAACAACCCACGGCGTACATGACTCTGTTGTGGAAAGCCTCACCCCTGGTATTGCTCGTACAGCTGCTGGGAGCCGCAGTATTCGCTTCGCCCGTTCAGGGGGAGAGTATGGTAAAGAGCGTTCTCTCCTTCAGCACACGGGACGCCCTGTATGCTTTCATGATCGGCGCCTCGGCGAACCTCCTCGTTTTACCGATCGGCACGAAGCGGGCGATTGACCCTCAACCTCAGAGACTGCTGATGCTGCTCCATTATTTGCTCGTGATCGGTCCTCTGGCGATGCTGAATATCTCGCTCGCGGTCCTCGTCGCGGTGTTGACTGTTCCAGCGGTCCTGACCGCCGGTGTCAATACCTATCTGCCGCTCAGGTTGCTGCAGCGCATCGTCCAGATCTTGGTTAACCCTTTCGTTTTGACTTATATCGTCCTCTTTTGTCATTCAGTCGCCCTGGATAGATGGGACGTGAGCGACCCGAAAATTCATTTGGTGCAGGCGTTCAATGCTCATAAGAAACTCTTGCTATTCACTGTAGAAGATTGGTATATATACGGAGCTGCGAATTTCCCAATTCTCTGTCTGGGTTTCTTACCGGTTTGGGCGCATATGTGGTCATTGTAGAATTTAAAACGCGCACAACAGAGTTTACCCGCGAGAGAGGGTGAGAGGGTTTACACGAGGCTTGTAAATATTAGGTAGATGATATCCACCTTGCAAGGAGGGTTTGATGTATGTATGTACTGAGTTGAACGGAAATAAACTCGTTCAGGCGTTGCCTCGATTGTTGACGTTCGCCGTCTTCTGATTATTTTGGGACTGCAAAAAATCGCTCACGAAGAGAAATCGGGTCCGGATGCAGAGTAAGTATCGCAAATACTGTATTTACAAAATTACAAGGTGTGTTACCCCGTACCCACACGGGGTCGAAATGAGAGATCGCAGCGCACTTCGTCCGAGAAGCATTCCCTGACTTGCGCCCGTCGCTCTCCCCAGGGAAGGAAGCTATCGACAGGATCTCACGCCCCGCCAGCGTCTTCGAAATCGCTCTCGAAATCGAACTCCCACAGGAGCGTATGATTCAGGCGCGTGGGAACGACCACCCCCCCCCCCTCCCCTCGAAGGTCGTTGAGTTCCTCGCCACGGGAGCGCCGCACCTCGAGTTTTCTGGCATCTCGGCGGCGTCCCAGTGACCGTAGTAGATTGCGGATTCCTCTTTCGGTCGCGATCCTTCAAGCAGCTGGCTTCTGGAAGCTCTGGAGATGATGACTGACCGACACGTCGATCGAAGCGCACTTGCATTGACATCCGGTCACCGGACATTTCTCGTGTTTCCTGGAAGTTCAGGTGTATTGATTTAGAGCTCAAAGTCGGACTCGACCGACCGGGTCGCATTGATTGACAGGCTGTCGGAAACTAGGTACTCACTCAAACCAATGAGCCATGTGCTGAGTATGCCCCCCGTGCATACAGCTCTGACACCACGTGAACCACCGTCCGAATTGACTCGTTTCCGTCTGATGCAGGACGGCATCGGCATCTCTAGTCTCCTTCAAATCTCGATTCGGTCGAGATATCGGCGTTCCCATGTTCGTTAGACACATCGCGCATCGGGGCAGAGGCTTCCTACAGCTGGGACAGCTGGTTATCTGCAGAAGAAGTACTCCCTCATGTCAAGAGATACATCACCAATCGGAAGCGACGGAACGCCAGTTTTGCGGGAAGCTCACTCTCACCCTTTGCACTGGCGGCGCCGGTCGGAAAGCTTGCCTTCCTCGAGTTTCATTAGGAGCGGAGATGGGCTTCCGGCAGTAGTTACAATGGACCCGAATTTGGGGTGGTACGCTCCGGCCCATCGGCGGAGCCATCGCGCAATCGAAGAGCGCCCTGGAAGGGAATTCAAGCGTCTCAGTTGAACTCCGGTCACGTAGCTAAGTTTTCCTCGGAGGAACTTTGACAATTGGATCATTAAGCCCCGGGTACCTCTCCGTCCACAGCCTCCACTGATTCAGCAGTCCCCGATAACATTCGATCCAACGTTGAGTTAGCTCATGCCCGATGATCTGAGGATTTCGAGTCACCACTGCGATTGCCGACGCGGCTTGAACGTCCGCGGTACGGTCGACGAAGTTTTGTAGCAGATCGAGCAGATGCGTGTTGATCCTGTCCGAAGTGGTGTGCAGTCCCGTCAACAGAATACCTGCGGCGATAGATGGATAAATGACGAGCTCGGACGATCGAGCGCTGGTCGCTGCTTCCGCGAGCGATATTGTGGTTCTCCCTTCTGTCTGACGAACGTGGATCGGGCGCTTCTACTCGCCTTCTATTTTCCCTGCGCGAACGTACTCCTGAGTCTGCTCCTTGATGAAGCGCTGTAGTTTCAGATCGCTCAGAAATCTACAGGCGAACATAATCTTGTCTTGTACCGCTATGGATGTGTTCAGCACCTGGAATATCGGCTGCTTCAGGAATTCCGTTCTCCAGTCCCCGGATGTATGCATGTGTCAGAACTCTGCCCTCCCTGCTCACCTGATTATAGTCATCGCTTGTAGACATTAGGAAGGCGAAGATGGCCGCTAGGTAAGGATTGCGTATATGAGGTTTCAGAGTGGCACACATTTCGCGCCATGTTGAGCCTTTCTGCTCACTGTATCCAGATATCGCAAGGGCCACGAGGGCGGAGTTCAAGTCCTGGTCTAGAGGCGTAATATCATGTGGTCAAGCCGCGACCATGGGGAGTCATGGAAATCATGTATATATATAAAATACTGTGAGAAGGATTCCCCAGTCGACAGATCGTCACTCTACGATCGATCCAGACGAGCAGAAGCCTCGGATAGAAAATCACCGTTTTTCGAAGGCATCTCCAGGTATTCCATGACTTTCCGCATGTCGAGTTGGAACAGAGCCGCGACCGCTTTCTGAGCCCAATCTTCTTCGCCTCTGTGATCGATAGCTTGTAAGAGCGCCATGACTTTTCGCCGTGCTGGATGATCGTAGTAAGACAGATACTTGACATTATTAGGAGAGTTATCGAGAGCGAGTTTGCCGGAGTGTGAGGTGGACTCCGAAATATTCTCGAGGAGATAGTAAACCCCGGTTAGCAGGCGAGGCCCAGTATTCTCCGAAGATTCGAGTTCTTTCAACCAGCAATGCAAGTTCAGCAGCGGCGGGTCATCGTCGATAAGGGACGAATCGAGGCAGATGTTCGTGGCCTGGGGGGGCGAAGAAAATATTAGGCGCCCACCGATGATAAAGAGAGGAATACGAAATGAGGCCACTCCGGGATTCCCTCGCTAGGATGAAGATGCCTCTCTCCTCACATTTTTCACGCAACCGAAGCCACTCTTGGCTCGTTTCCGCACTCTCGCCGCGAGAGGGTCGATAGTTTTATACAGGGCGTCCGCTTCGTGAAGACGATGCACAATTTTCTTTCCGTGGGTCCATATGATCTCCGAGACGGGCGACCAATTCAATGTTATCTGATCGATGATTGTGTAGTCCGTGATCTCGTCCCCGCTGTCATAGATCAGCATTCGATTCTCGGCCTCGGGATGCCACGAGAACGACCTGAGATTCAGCTGACTGCGAGCTGGAATTTCCGGCGAGAATCGTGGGCTACGGAGATCATTTTAGCGAAATTTCCCCCGAATCCGCAGGAAGATGCAGCGAAAGACTGATAAGGTGGAAAAATTTGAGCGTATCATCGGAAAGCAGCGGGGAGCTAACTCACGCTGGAGGTGACGAATGACGGTATGATCGTAATAATCGTCCGACACCATATCCCGACTGAGGTACATGTCCCGCACAATGAACAAGGATAGCGAGTTGCATTCATATTGAATGGCTGTCAATTGATTCGATCGATTCGGACACCAACGCAGCTTCGAAATATTGCTCTGATCTCGGATCTGAATCATGGGGGTGTTCAAATTGCGGAGATCCCAAATGCAGATCAGATCCTGGAAATCGAATCGAGTTACATGAGAGCCATCCTGGAATACGATTCTCGGATTCCATTTCCACGATCGGTATGAGTTATCGGAAGCGTACGGTTCCATGAGATGCCAATCTATCAGCGTTGTATGGATCGAAGGTCAGGCCGTATATAGCGGCCGTGTTCCCGGACACCGTTGTCGTTGACGGTTCTCGTATGTCGAAAACGCGGATCTTTCTCGCTGTTGTCCCACATACAAGCGCCGAGGAGTAGTTCGAAGATTCGGGAGTGAAGCACACGGACTGCGCGGCGTCTTGGTGTCCGAATGACACCATGGGCTTACTGAAACGAATCGTGTCTTGTGATCCTAGCTGATTCGGATGAAAGCTTCCGCGTGCGACGGTCGCTCGTCGAGACCAAGAGATGCGATATCCGCCTCACTCACAGATTGTCCGCGTCGTCCTTCCGGATCGTTTCGAGATCGAAGACTTGAACGGAAGCCTCCCCCCTCGATCTCTCGAAAGCGCAGGCGAGCTTCAGATCTTTAGTCGACCAGCGGACGTCATTGCACGGTCGAACCTAAGTAAGAAAAGAGTGGGATAGCAATTCAGCTTATTGGACGGCCGATGTGGATTCCTTGGGATCGCAGTCAAGTCTTACCAAATGAGTGCTCGGCTTCGCATTCAGCGTCAGTCCTCTAATAGAATGCTCATCCGTTCCGTAACCAGACAGGGCAACCTCGCCATTCTCGCAGCCCACAGCCAGCAGGGTCCCTGGAATCGAGATTGTTGGAATATACGCTCAGAATCGAAGTCACGATCGAGCAATCCACAAAAAGGATCGATCGTCAGTCCTTGATCTGAAAGAGAGACGTGAGAGCTTCCCGCTGACTACTGCTACCTTTGTAGGAAGGTTTGGTGAACCAATCGATGCATCTGATTCCTTTTATGTCCGATGTTTTCCATATGAGTTTGGCAGCAGTGCTCTCCGACAGCCTCGATGCGCCCGGCACGACTTTGCCGTCCGGCGATAACGTGATGACGTCATACAGTCGAATTTCTTCGAAGTTTGCAGTCAAGAACCTGAAGGAACAAGGCGGCGCTCCTGATTTGAAACATTCTTTCAAGCATCCGTCGTAGCCTACGGTATTCGTTCTCAAACCCGGAAGTTCCGGAGGCCAGTAAGTTACTGGCAGTAAGAAGCTCTCAGTCGAGCATCATCCGAGCCTTCTACGAATCGAAGGTTCTGGCTGAGGATAATCATCCCAAAAGCCCTCCTATCATGGGGACAGGAGAGCGCAAGTCTCTATTGTTTACTGTTCCATGAGGTTCCAATGAGGAATGAGTACATCTCGATTCTGGTACCAGGCACGGCTCAGACTCATTTTGTGGGTTCGCATTCATACTGGATACTGGTGCGTGAGTCGGGACTTCGTTTCGTTGCCCCATAGAACGACGGAGCTACCATTCTTGACTTTACAGCGAACGAGATGCGTGCACGTATAATTGAATTGTTCGGTTGAATAAAACTCTAGAACTCAGGCGTTTTCGAATTGAGTCCTAATAAATGCACAGAGCCTCAGATGCTGATGACTACTCACTTCGAAGTATCCTTTGGGCTCCAGCAAACATCGTAGAAAGTTCTACCACGATTCATGCTGACATCTATCGCGCAGCGGAATGTTCGCACAGGTATTCACTCAAATGCGAATCAGATATCTATACCATGTCCTCGATATCGGATTTACGGAGAATTATATCGCGAAAAAAAACTCTCTCATCAGAAGCTGTCACGGTGTCACAAATCGATGCAGCGGAAAATGGGGGGTGTATTCTTTCCGAAAGGGCACGCCTCGCTCTTCTTCGACATCAGCTGCTCGCTATTATCACATTCACATAGTCATATGTCTTCGAGCGATTATTCACGACCACGACGTTCTCACTATAAGGCCGCCTTAGAGTGCTGGTCTCCCCCTAAACTCGCTCAGCTGCCGTGCCGCCGTCAAAACACGTCGAGCGCAGAGCTCGTCAGCGAGAGGTCTTTACCGAGCAGGCATCCGCGCCGTTCGCCTCCAAGTTCGACGGCGCGGAGCCCGAAGCGCGAAGCAGTAAGGTGATCATCGCTATGCCTCCGATATTCGGAACGAGTCTAGCATATAAACTGAGGCATCGATTTGGATCTGCCACCAAGTATTCCAATAACTTCTCTTTTGAGCCCGTCCATCCGTAGGGCGATTTCTCTGGCTTCATTCGATGAGGTGTCTCTAAGTCTACCGTATAAGGGAAAAGGTGACAAGTATCAGCCTAAGAATGACCGCCCTATCTGTATTCTGAATCCGACGTTCTTAGCGAAGCTTTTTGAGGAGTGGATCCTCATTGAGCTCCATGTCCTGGTGTCATCCCGCTCTTTCCTGTCATCTCATCAGGATGGCTTCCGACCACCGATTCGGCCCCATTTGGATTTCGTAGCTTTCTCCCCGACAGCGGTCAGTCTGAACGTGTGCTTATGGGCAGCTTCCTTGATGCTGCAAAGGCCTTTGATGGCCCAGGGCCAGGACCTTGTTATCCTCCTCCAGATCCTCGCGAATCTTGGGCTCATCCAGTCCCTTGCCTGGCCCTATTTGGATTTCGTAGCTTACTCCCCGACAGCGGTCACTCTGAGCGTGTGCTTATGGGCAGCTTCCTTGATCTTGCAGAGGTATCTGATGGCCTAGGGCCTGGACCTTGTTATTCTTCTCCAGATCCTCGCAAATCTTGGGCTCATCGACCAGTCCCTTGCCAGGCTCATTATCCGCCTGGCAGATCCCTCACGCTTCCGATGGAATATATTATCACCTCGTCCGCCCTCCACATCTCCCATGGGGTACCGCAAGCCGCAAGGCTCAGTCATGGGAGGCTTTGTCTTTTTTCTTTATATGAGAAAATCCTCCTAATTTCAGGTGGATCTATCACTGACCACTCACGCGCTGTTGCTATCGCGAATGAGCGCAAGGATTACATTCAAAAACACGATTCTCGTCTCACCACCCTTGCTACGACCTGCCGTCCCTCAAAGTCAGTATTAATCCGGACAAAACCCAGTGCGACGTCTTTCGTCCCCATTCTCTCCTTTCCTCTTGGCCCCCTCACGAGATCATCCACCGCGAGTCACCTCTTTGATCTCGATGCTCTATTAAACGTTGAGCTCTTCATGTTTATCGCCTCGCCTGCCTTGCGTTCGCCGGTCGTCGAGATGTCCCCCCTCCCCCCTCTTTTCCCTCACTCGTATCGTGAAATTTATCCCGAGGAACAAACCTCTCGACCTCCGAATCTTCTTCCCTCGAATCACAATCGGCCACGAATGAATGAGTGATCTCTGGCATGCTTGGTGCTCTTCCGAAGTCCCGAAGAAGATCGAATCTCGATATAGCCCCGAGAAAGATGCGAATAGCAACAAAATGATCCTCGGCGGAGTTTTTCCGTTCTGAGTCGGAGTTTCCGAACATGGCAGAACAGGAAATATCCCACCGAGTCCGCTTGTGATTGAAAAGAAAAGGCGAGCTTCCTTCCCATATCCAAAATTCACGGAGATCCCGCGACGGAGAGTATCTGTTCGACAGCTCGTCGCGGAGATTTCTGAATCCCAGACGTGGTTTATTGTGCGTCCCGATGGTCGCATCGACGATATCCTCAGTCGAAGAGTCCGAAGCCCATGTCTTCGTCTTCCTCCTCCTCTTCTTCTTTTTTCTCTTCCTTCTTCGAAGCTGCAGCTTCTCCAGCAGCTGGAGCAGCAGCCGCTGCGGCGGCAGGGCCGGCACCTCCACCGGAGGGGACGGAGGCGAGCTTCTCGGATCCTTCTTTGATAAGAGTTTCCAGGTCCTTCCCAGTCAACTCGGAAACAACCTGACGGCGAGGAAGTTTGTTCTGTTAGAATTGATGATCCGAGCCCGATACTCTAGTCAGGATATTTCGCTCCGGGAAGCGCCAGTATCAAAACATGATGGAAAGCATAAATGATGCAGCAAGCAGACGTCTCGGTGTGCTAGATGTTAGTGAGCAACCGTGTACCCGCGCTTTATGACACGACAGCCTCCGGAAGGCAGACATGGGAGAACGCGAGGGGTTAATATTGCATTCTGAGTCACTGGACGAAGATTCAAGATCCCCTCCAATGTTGTAGAATGCTCCAGCGGGGAGCGGCAAGCCATGCGAGCCCGGAATGAGGGGGTCGGATTCTTATACCAGTTCCCACTTCGCTTCCCCGCGCTCGGGATGGGCGGAGATGATTGACAGTGAGCTCTGCTATCTTGCTTTCGCATCATCGTACAACCGGCGCGCTCTGAGAAGCTCTCCGGGTGTCAAAGATGTGCCTCGTACTTGACATGAGCAAAATTCCCACCCGAAGCGCATCACAGAGTTAGCGGTGCTTTACAACAGTGCTATCAGGGGCTTACGTACCTTCTTCAGCTTATCCTTGTCGGACTCGATTCCGACCGAGGAGAGGATCTTCTCGATGTCAGCGCCGGACGGCTTGACGTTGCCTCCGAGGGCAGCCAAGAGGTATGCGGCGACGTAACGCATCTGAAATAGCGAAATAGTTCGTCCTAGCATTTTAATTGTCCGATGGCGGTCAGGACATGATGAGCGACGTCGTGCGCCCACCGAGCTCGGTGGGACACTCGAGTATCTCGGGAGGTTTTCATGTCTCCCAGTACAACAGTCAATGTACGTCCAATTAGAAGGGATTAGACGTCAACAGACGAGTTCAGTTCGCGTAAGAAGTGCGAAACCACGTGGCTAGGCTTACACGTCCGCTGTCGGCACACGTTCAAAACGTAAGCGTTCGGAAATCTTAGCTCCCGATGCTTCTCATCACTTGGACCGGACAATCGGGACGGCACACTCCGATTTGAGGGTGTATCCGCTTGTCAGATCGGGTAAAAACTTACTTTTAAGTCGTGGTGACGCGAAACGTGCTTTCCGCTAAGAATCGAGACAGGCAAAAGGGACCGGATATGGTAACCAGTCGCGAACAAGGCCGTCGCCCTCTCCCATCAACAAACGGATTCGATGCGCGCGAAAATTCCAAGGGAATCACGCCGGCGGTACCTCGGGAACGCGTCCTCGGATCGCAAACTGCTCTGAATATCGAACCGCATCCATCCTACTTTGTTCGGATTCATTGTCCAATGGCACGTCCGACGGCGCGACCTTCCAGCGTCCGCTCGCAAACAATCGTGACTTTGCAGTTGGATCTCCGAGCAAAATAGGCATCCGATGATATTTTCGTGCTGTGCACGACGTTCCTTCAATGTCCCGTCGCCGGCAACTTTCCCGAAGGCCCACGCCGCGCCGCTGTCCCAAAGCCGGGAATCTTCAATGGACGAGATGATGCATCTGCGAGACGCAGCGGTGCAGCGCGAGGCCGATCACTGAGAGCCGCGCGATCCGAATACCCTCGATGATTCTTCGAAGTGTCGTACTGGAGCGGATTTGCGGATTTGCATGCTTCAGCTGAAGATTTCCGGGGCCGAGGAGCAAACGGCTGCTCAGAGTGGGGGAAGTGTATCGATTGACATTATACCGGTTCAATTGGTCATATGCATCCCGTAACTACGGCACTACGGCCCGTAGTTTACGGCCGTAGAAAACGGGCCGTAGTTTTTTACTACGGCTCCGTTTTCTCGGAAACGGCTTGATATCGGGGGAAAACATATTGAGCTTTATTGAAGGTCTCGACCAGACGAACAATATTGCCCATGGGCCTTTCCCCCGAATCCGGGAACCGACCCGTGTCAATTTTTTTCCAAGTCCGGTCGCCCCTCTGAAAAGACTTATACTCCGCGAGCGTTT
>NW_003805471.1:0-135102 GCF_000255335.2 Galendromus occidentalis | reverse complement strand
ACGAGAAAACGCTCGCGGAGTATAAGTTCTTTTCAGAGGGGCAACCGGACTGGATGACGGTAAATGACGGTGAATGACGGTGAATGTCGGTGAAAGACGGTGAATGACGGATCATTTTCGGCGTTTTCTCGTTTTTCGAAATAATCTCGAAAACGGCTGCATATTCGAGGAGAAGTCTCATGGGTCATATTGTTCTTTCTGACAAGACCTTCCATAAAGCTCAGCATGATTTCCTCCCGTAGTTGCCACTGTTCAACTCCTCAAGCGCCGAGGACCTGACTCCTGGTCGACATAATCCCTGGACATCGATTCCACGGTGCTGACTTTTTACGCCGCAGTTTTGAGTCTGAGAGGTGATGGCCTGGAATCTCAACCGCTCCGGAGCGAAGAGGGCCATCTGTGTTTCAACGGAGAGATATACGGGGGTCTCGAGGTATTTGCTATTTTTTTTGGTGTTCGCTGGGCGGGATCAGGTTCCACCATGCAGGTCGAATCCACGCAGCAATTACGAATTCGTGCAGAGGTAGCTAAGAGTACATTTCGCTTCAGAAGTGGACGATATCCTCGATGCAATCTTTCCAGGCCAGTATCTAAGCGGTTCCGACTCATTGCAGTCGACATCGCCCGAGCAGTCAGACTCTCGAGCGCTTTTCCAAGCCTTCAAAGGGACTCAATCGCTCGAGGGCATTGCTCAGAACATTGAGAGACTCCGGGGACCGTGGGTATTGTCCTATTCCTGTTCGAGAACGGGAAAACTCTTATTCGGCTGCGATGTTTTCGGTCGGAGATGTCTCCTGGTGCGGAAGACCTGGTGTGGATTTAGCTTACATCGGTGGCGTGTCCAAAAAGCTCATCTGAGGTTCGTTCTTGAACTCCCGATCGGTCAGACCGCTTCTCAAAACCCAACGCATCTCATTGCAAGTTGGGAATCTCATCTGAATCTTTTCATTGCGGCGATCTGCAGGTCTGGCAAGAGATTCCTGTTCGTGCGATCTATGTGTACGATGTGAACGATTCATCTTTCCCCCTAATAGAATGGGAGCACTCTCCAACAGGGGAGCTCTTCCACAGCTTCGCTCCGTGCAGTAATCTTGAGGACGTCCAGATACTAGAGTGAGTGACGAGATTCGTCATGCGAAGCGAAATGGCATTCTGAAACGATCACGCTCACAAATCTGACTCGAATATCTCACTGTACTCTGCTCTTCTTCAGGTTAAAAATCGCTTGCCCTATCCGACTACCCCTGAATCGTAGTCTCGAAAACCTGGAAATCATGGACGGCGGTCTGGCGCAAAAACTCGATTCCTTGAGTGAGAAATTTGGGAACGCGATCGAGAGTCTCCGCGTAGCGTTCCGGAGGGCTGTGGTGACTCGCATCGAAAATATCCCGGAGCGACATCGGTCGGTATTACTTCAGCCCCTTGAAGTTCCCAACCCATACACCGGTGACGGGCCGGGATCTTCCTCATTCACACCGGTTTTGACGCTAGGAAAACTTTATTTTCCAGAGACCTGCCGATTGGAATACTCTTCTCTGGAGGGATCGATTCTGCGGTCATAACAGCTTTCGCTATGCAAACCTTCCCTCAGAAGAAATTCGATCTCATCAATGTCGCCTTTGAGCACAAAGATTCCCACGGCGTTGCATCGTACCAATCACCGGATCGTCAATCGAGTATCGAGGCTTTTGAAGAGCTCCGAGTTTTGAATGGTCAACTAAAATTGATTTGCGTCGACATACCGCATGAGAAGGTCGAATCAGCCAAGCTCGAATGCCATATTGCGAATTTAATTCTTCCGATGAACTCCGTCTTGGACGAATCCATCGGTCTCGCGCTGTGGTTCGCTGCGGGAGGCGAAGGCTACGACTTCCACTCGAAGGAGCCCCACCGATGCATGTACAAGGTTCGTTCAGTAATGGTGGAAGTGTTGCCCTATCAGGGTGTATTCAGCCAAAGTACTAGAGATATAGGAATATTTCTCCGAGATCGCATTTCCCTTTTCTGCTACCTCCCCGAGCTTGATCGACTCAGTCATCGGTCACTCCCAATAGCAGAGTAGGTACGATGAGTTTCCTGAATCCTAAGCCTGAAAACCCCTCCAGGTACTTCTCGTCGGGATGGGTGCCGACGAGCAACTGGGTGGCTATTCGCGTCACGCAGCAAGTTTCAAGGAACGTGACTGGAATGTTCTCCTGGATTGTATTGCTCAAGACATCGATAGGATCTCGTGGAGGAATATGGGCCGGGACGACCGCGTCATAGGAGATCTCAGCAGGGAAGTGCGGACCCCTTTCCTGGACGAGGACCTTGTCGCCCATTTAAACTCGTTGCCGATATCATTGAAGATGCAGCTCCACCAAAATCATGGAGCAGGGAAAAACTCATCTTGAGATTGCTCGCCCATTCCCTGGGCCTCAAACAGACAGCCTTGCGATCCAAGGGAGCCATGCAATTCGGATCTAGATTTGTTAATTCGTACAATAAGAAGAGAAAGGGTCACGAGTCCTGCCAAGGATCGAGCGAATAAAGACGCAGTAAATCGTCAACAGAGCAACAATAGTACTTTTTCATCGGTGCTTAAAATACACTCTGTACATGGGATCAAAATGACACCGCTTCCGAGGAGCTCCGACGAAGAGATGGGCGTTCATCACGCTCGTCTGACAAAATGGCATTATTGATTGAGGAGGGATGGATGATCGGTTCCGTGCCGTGTACGAGCTGCGTTGGCCCATAGTTGAGCATAAAGTCCAGCGGCTGGATTGAGGTTCTTTCAGCTTGGAAAGTGTCAGGCACAGGTCATTTCGACATTCTGGTCTTCAACTTGCATCACGTCCGAAAATTGGGGACATACATGGAATTAAAATGACACCGCCTCCGAGGAGCTCCGACGAAGATATGGGCGTTCATCACGCTCGTCATACGGAATGGCCTTATTGATTGAGGAGGGATGAACGATCGGTTCCGTGCCGTGTACGAGCTGCGTTGGCCCATAGTTGAGCATAAAGTACAGCGGCTGGATTGAGGTTCTTTCAGCTTGGAAAGTGTCAGGCACAGGTCATCTCGACATTCTGGTCTTCAACTTGCATCACGTCCGAAAATTGGGGTGGGCTCGATAGGGGAGTATGAACCTATCTTAAGTTGCTCGACGACGCTGTTTGAATAAAGACTCGTTTTCGGAGAAAACGGCCGACGATTCAAAGGGGAGCTGACCGGACGATGACCGTCCGCTATCAGTTACAAGAGCGAAGTGGTCTCTCCGGCACGAGCGCGTACGTGCAAGCGATCTCGACCGGGAGAGAAGGAAGGGGGAAAGGAATCGTCGGCTCTATTTATTGGAATACATTTTACCCACGTAGCGGAGCTCCGTGACAGGGAGTGATATCCAACGCTTCCGAATGCTTCGGAGGGTTAGTGTCTCCCTCGCATTAGCTCGGTTAGAATAGAGATGAACTTGTCCTGTCGAAAAAAAGCGCCTTGAGTACTCTCCTCTTCGGAGGATGAAATCGAAAGCAGCAGTCCAGGGATCAAAACTACCTCCTCTTCGACTCGACTCTTCAAAACGTCCACCTCCGCCTGTTTCTCAGCAAGTAGCCTTTCTAAAGAGGCTACTCGCTGAGATTGTTCCCTGATCCGCTCCTTCAGCTCTCCCTTGTTGGGGGACTTCTTTCGGCGGCGCTGGAAAAGACGAACATTTCGGGAAAACTGAATATTTGAGATCTTCTGGAGGCTGGGGGTTGATTGAGTGAAATGCTCATGTGAGCATTCAAGCTCCGAATACTGTATACCGTGCGCTTCAACGGGAACTGGTGGAAGCAATCGTCCGAGGAGTCCGCGGTGGTCTCGGCCTGGAAAATCACACAAAAACATGGGACACCGGACAAAACAAAACGAGAAGATCGGTAAGCCGTGTTACTCACCTTCGGTGGGGGAGGTCGTGACCGCCAACTTGAGCGCACCGAAGATTCAAGCGATTGTGCATTTCGGCGCGAAGTTGATCTGAGCGCGAAGGAGCCTGCAGCGCAGCGTCGATTTGAGCACAACGTACGGTTGAGCGCATGCCATTTTCGGCGCATGCTTCCCGGAGCGCAACGAAAATTTGAGCGCAGTGTCGATCTGAGCGCAGCGTCGATCTGAGCGCAGCGTCGATCTGAGTGCAGCGTTAATTCGAGCGCAGCGTACGGTTAAGCGCACAAAGCCTTGTAAAATTGAGTTTTGAGACTGACTGGGTTTTTAAATCCAGTCAGTATGGCCCCCAGAATATGGCCTAATTCTGGGGGCCTTCTTGCCAATCTCACGTTCATTAATGAGCTTACAGTACTAGGTTTTCATCGATGAGAATTTCCTCGATGGAATTCCCGTGGCGTCGCAAACGCGAGAACTTCACGCTCATTATTCGCAGCACTATATGGCGAACATTCTATAACGAGCTGTCCTGAGCGGAGATGCGCGCATCATAGAAACGTGCACCAAACGACGTCTCGCTGAAATTATCATTCTGCGCGATGTCAACCAAGTGAGCCAGGCTGAGTTCATTCGCGGCAATCGATGCATCTTTTCTCCCGAACCGGTGGAAGCTTAACATGAGCTGCGAAATGCCTCTGAAGTTCGTGACCTCAACCAGAGGTAGGCCAATGCTTTGTGTGGGAGGTTTTGTCTTCCGCAAAGACCGAAGCACGCTTGATAAGACAACGTGGCGTTGCGAGGAGGAAACTTGTCGAGCTCGCATCAGCACCGCGGACGGCACTCATAGTGTGAGTCATAACGGAATCGAGGATCCGCGAAATTTTTATGAAGCATCCAGAACTATTTTGAGCATGAGCCCCCGTGTGACTTAGAGTGGTAGCGACTTTTCGGTCCTTCAAGCCAAGACTTTCCCTCCAGGATCCACCTGAACACATGCACGCCCCGGATTCAGTCGGAATCGATGTCCGCGAGAGATTAGATTGCCTACGTAAATCTGCGGTTCAGAAGACCTACGCGAAGTCGACCGCGTTGGTTGCCGCAGCTGTCAGCGAGGTCAGCTCACGCTCGACGCTGGGCAGTTTGCCGAGACCAGACCTACTCCGAAGACAGGTCTTGCGCGCGAGAAAACGAGAATATTCCCCGATGCATCCGACGAACCCCTTACGAAGAGAAGACTTGGTGATTCCAGATTTTTTGAAGGTATGCGTTTGTATGCCCGAAGATTGCCTTCGTCGAAGTCCTCGACACCTTTCTTCCGTCTATGCTCTCCATGTTACAGATGACCACCAAAGGTGACCCCTTTTTACTGTACGACTCTGGGGAAGGGGACTGCGAAAGGATGATAATCTTCGCCACCCCCGATAATCTCGAGCTACTGAAGACATGCGGCGAGTGGTTCTTAGACGGAACCTTCAAAGTTTGCCCCCTGATTTTTCATCAGATGTACAGCGTCCTCGTGAAGATTTCCGGCTCTCACAAAACTGTTCCCGTCGTGGATTCCTTGATGCCGGGGAAAACATCGAGAACTTACAGACGATTTCTGACAATCCTGACCAGCTTCCTCGATGACTTTCGGCCAGAGGTACTTCACGTGGACTTCGAGATCGCAATGGTCCTGAACTCGAACCACCTTCCCATCAGTCGATATCCTCGGTTGTAATTTTCATTTCAACCAGAGCCTTTGGCGCCACATACAAGCAGACGCCACGCTCCGTGATAAATATCTGCGGGAAAATGATTTCTCTCTGGACGTCCGTATGTTTGCCGCAATCGCCTTTGTTCCGCTAGGCAACGTACAGACTGCTTTCGAAACCTTGTTAGAATCCGAATTCGTCCGAGAGAATAACTATATCCTCACCAATTTCATTAATTATTTCGAAAATACATGGATAGGTCGTCCTCGCAACCCGGCACTTATGAAACCTCAATGGTGGAATGTTCACGAAGCGACGCTTTCCGGGCAAGGCCGTACCAGCAATGAGATTGAAGGATGGCACGCAGCGTTCGCGGGCAGAGTGGGTGTTAGTCATCCGACATTTTTCAAACTCACGGAGCAATTGAGATTCGAGCAAGCCTTGACCGAGTATGCAGTGATCAATTTCCGTGCGAATGGCTCGGAAACTCAACCGAAGAAGAAGTATCGAGATCGCCAAAAGAGACTTCTGAAATTGACATCGTCGTTCGACATCCGCAGAACGATGCAGTTCTTGAATTCAGTGGCCGGAAATATATCATTCTAGTGATTACCGAGGCTTCGATGAGCCATTCACGGAATTGTCCTATCCGTTCATCGAAAGTTCCCGGTGAATGAGGGATTCGATCTAATGTTTGCAAATAAGTTAATCGGCATTGTAATAAACCCTCAAGTTGTGTGAATTGTGCGCTCTAATTCACGCTGGCTCAGATAGTCTCTGCGCTCAAGTTTTCTCCGCGCTTGAATTTACATCGCGCCCGAATCCACAGGCGCTCGACGCTACTCCAAGCTCCAATCTACGTGCGCTCAAGTCTCAAGTGTACTTCGCGCTGAAATCCAGGGCAGCTCGAAACTCCTCTGCGCTCAATGCTACTCTGCGCTCAGATCAACTTTGCGCCGAAATGCACAATCGCTCGAATCTTCGATGCGCTCAGAGTGTATGGCACCGGGGGAGGTCGCGCGAATTCTTCGCGCGACTGAGCACTTCTCGGCTCCTCGGTGGAGCTCGAGAGGTTCCCGGATAGAATCGAATCTATGGAGAACCTCCGTTTCTCCGGAATTCGATTTGCAGATGGACGCTTGGCCCTCGAAGGCCTCGCAGTCGACGGCCCGGCGACCGGGAGTTCGGCTGTCGCGGGCCCCGCGTCCATCTGCAAATCGAATTCCGGAGAAACGGAGGCTCCGTTCGGAATGCTTTGTTCGTTGTTTCCATTAGACATTGCGTCGATGAATTGCTGTTGATTTTGATAGTTATGAACTTCGCGATATCGCCGCTGATGACGATCTTCTCGCTTGTGGGGCTGCGGCTCGGGGAGCTGGTGCTCCTGCTGCTCTTGTCGTCGGTGAGGTTTCTGACGATTTCGTCGTTCTGATCGTCGACTTCGTTGTTGTTGTTGCTGCTACTATCGTTGATACTCTTGAGGTTGCTGTCGCGATCGCTGTTCTCGTTGTTGTCGTTTGACGTTTTCCGGCTGGTCTTCGACTCTACTACAGAGTCGCCATGGAGCGTCCATCGATCAGATGAAGTTGAGCTCTCCTTGACGAACTTGAGTATTAGTGGTGGACTGAGTGAGACAGGCGACGGGGTTTTTTCACGTTGTTTCCTCAATCTACGAAGGGTACTCGTCGCTTTTCTGTGCCTGCGGCGTCGTTTCTCGTAAACGCTGTTCGATGAACTACTGTCACTCTGTGGCGAGCGCTCACGCAGACTCCGTCTCTGCGCCGCTTTCAGACGCACGCTCGTGGTTTTGCAATGGAACTTCTCGCGATCGGCAGCCGTCAGTCGTTGCAGCGTAACGACGGGCTGCAGGTTGAACTTTATTTTCTGTCCGTTGATCACGTAAAAAGTCTCTTTACTTAAAATCCAGAATGAAACCTCCAGCAGTTGAAGCTCGATGAAGGATTTACCGCCTCCGAATGAAGTTAATGATCTTTGCTGGAAAGATGAGCGCGATCGGGCTAATCCTTCATTCCTTTGAGAGATCAGTTTCGTAGACTTATGGACCAGATAGTTTTTTTATTTTATTATAGATTATTTATATTACTTATAAGTACCCTACAGAGGAGGCAACCGGACTTGGAAAAAATTGACGAGGGTCGGTCCCCCATTTCTCTGACCCAAACGGTTCACTTGTCGAGATTATCATATTGAGCCTTCTTGAAGGTCTCATTGAGACGAACAATATGGCCCATGAGACTTATCCTCGAATCATTATGACTCATAATGATATTCAAAGAGTTCGCTGGTTCTACTGCTGACATCAACTCCTGAAAGCGGACCGAGGACGAAATCCTCACATGACACCCGTGACATTCAGCTAATGCATCTCGCTGCTTTCCAAGGACATTGGTGGTCTTTTTGAACGCGCTCCTCGGTCGACGCTCGTTATATATATAGAGGTCCCTTTCACGTGAAAGGGACCTCTTGCTACTCGAATCCTCAGGGGATCAGCATTGGTAATGGAGAGCTTCCCGTCCCCTAAACGTTGCGTGCTTGTTAGCGGGATGGTTTCGGCATACGCAACCGGAAAAGTACTTCGCCGCCGTGGTATCCAGAGAACCGACCCTCTCTCCCGATGTGGAGAATCGGGTCCACATGGCCAGCCGGCTCCGAACGACCCGCCCAAAATCTAAGTCGCCAGCCACGAGCCGGCTTCGCTACCGATCAGCCTCCCACGGCTCGCGCCTCGTCGGAACCCGAAAGTTCGGGTTCTGGGCGGGGCGCAGAGGTTCGCGGATGCCGTCGAGTCGAGATTGTCTAGAACGTAGCACTCGATGCAGATATCAATCCCTGAGGGAGCTCGGACGACTACTTCCCCGATGGGGATCCGATTGCCGGACACGATTCCTCTCCGGAGACACCATCGGAATGGACACTTAATCTCAAACTATACTCTCCTCGAAGGCGGTGTGGATAAGAGATATATTCCACTCTCGAATGATCAACGAAAATCTGGATGCTCTTCAACGCGTCGGATATCTAGCTCCCTGTCAATCATATCGAGTCCGATGAAAGGCAGATCGGATTCAACCGAACGCCTTTGAAACGGTACGTTGAGAGACGAGTCAAGTTCACTCGATCCCTTGCGGTGGAGGAAAGCAAGGCAGGTAGGCGGAGGATATGATCGAGCAGAATCGGAAGTCACAGGCGTCTGATACGATTTCAGGCCCGTAACGTCGAAAAACTGCTCGAGCTCGGCAGATGGACGGGTGACAAGGTTACGTTGCCGGTCGAATTGAAATAATGGAATGCTCTCAACAGAACTGAGCGGTCGACACGGCCCTGGAATCTTCCGTCACCCAATCGTTCTCGGATAATCACGGCAAATTACTCCGCTTCCTAAAGATCTCTCGGAGCCCCCGCCGATGAAGCTGGATGTATGCGTGAACTGTGTATATAGTCACGGAATATGAAACATCAATCGATCGACGGCACACCTGTTAGTCGATGTTTGGCGAGTATCTTGGATGAATACGGTATGTTCATCTCCAGGCCGGAGGCGAGTTTCACGTAGCGACTTGCGTCAGGGGCCCCGCTGAAAGCAGCGGGCTGTAGAGAAGAGCCGGCAACAAAGCAGGCCTCCTCCTTGTTGCCGCAAGAATAGTCCGCCCAGAAGAACAGAGCGAGTAGTGAGAGTTCTATAAACTTAGTGCGATTTGCGTCTGGAGTTTTCCTTACTGAAACGTCCACTGTCATGGATGAATTGGAGTGCACGTCACTCCTTGACGGGGTGCGCAAAATTCTAGCCCGTTCTACGGGCGGCTCCGGAGACTTGAGTGAGTTCGGTGGAGTCGTCTTGCGGCAATTGCCGGTAGCTCAGAGGGTGGTTCCCCAGGAAGATATCCGGGGCGAAGTTATGGATTTCATTGTGCAACAAATTGAAGACACGTGAGTTCAATGATTCCGTCTCGATTAGGTAACTTCTAGAGGGTTGTTACGATTTCTTTCATCGAGTTCCGACACATCGATTCAATCTAGAACAAGAACATCAGAGCAATGCTTCAAGTATGACGTCACCTGCTTCAAGACCTCACTGTCTGAGCTCTTGAGAATCTTCTCTCTGCTCTGATGTTGAGCCGTGGCTTGTCGTGCGTTCAGGAGCCGAATTCCCCTTCGGACAGAGAAGTTTGTCGGCCTCGGACCTGACAGCCGGTTGCGCACCGATGATGACTGCATGAAAGTTACGATTATCCCCGCTCTCCATTGAAACATGTCCGGGAAGAGTATTGATGTCTGTTCCTGCTCGATCACCGATTGTCATCGTGCATAAGACGCACGGGAATCAGATTCTTGTTGGAGCTCATTGGGGGAAGTGCCGACTCTAGATCTAGATCGTTCCACATTGCAAGGAAGAATGTTGGCTCTTGCGGACGGGCGCTCGTCTGTAGATGAACTGTTCTGTCAGACAGGAGAATTCCACCGGATTACTGCGCTGTATTCCAATCACAAGCGAGTATCCGTCGGATGGATGTTGCATGGTCCGCTATCCCGGCGACTACCCCGCTTACGGGATTGCGCTGCTCGGACTGACACCATGGTACACCGGGCATAAGAGGGTTCACCTCCTCGAATGACGTCGGATGAGGGAGAGCAGCGTTTTCCGCAACCAATATCTTTGCCCATGGGTGACGAGAGACGAAAGCCCTCGAGTCTTGCCGGTTCTGCTGGAAGAAGTGAGTCACGTAGATGCTGGAGGAGCCACGCCGGTTCCGCTGCATTGAAACCTGGCTTCGTCACCGACTCCTCTCGTTCAGAAGTTGGCAAGCCACATCCACGGAGGGAGTCCTCAACGCTCTCTCCGTCGTCGTTGCCGGCTAGCCGAAGCGTTGCCTTGGTCGGTGTAGACAGAGCAATTGTGCAGAAGTTTCTATACATCCATCCAGCCAGCCAACCCAGCGACCGTCCGACCAGCTAGCTGACCAAGCAAGCTACCAACCGACTGACCAAAAAGCACACCATCCGGCCGTGCTTGTGCCGGCCTACCTCGTCTCGCGGGTCGCTCCCCCTCATAGAGCAGCAGCTACTGCAACAAAAAAATAGTCAAGTATCCGTTCGACGTGACGCTATCTCGGTCGACGATCATTACTTCGTTCCAGCTTCAAACTGTGCTCGTCCGGCGAAAAGTTTTCAAAGATAGGCTGCAGCTCGTCCTCGTGATCAATAGGATCTCCCTGAGAAAAGAGCCAATCCCCACAATTCTGGTCCCGGGAGCACTCTGTAGATGCAGCTCTGTACTCTCGTGACGACTTTCTTCCGGGAATCCTCCGTTCTTCTTCTGAGTGAGACCTGATTTCCTGAGCATGGCCAGTTTCGAGGAATGTTGCGAAAACTTCGCAACGAGGCTCACTCATTCTCTTCGGCTAGGAGCGCGTAATAGCGTTGTTTCGCGGAGCAGCCCAAAATGTTCGCCGAATGCGCGACGCCATTTCGTTCGATGTACGGGAAGAGCCTTGACCCGGCGAGCACGACGCGACGTCAGGGGGCGTTTGGCCGATCCAGACTTGGGAACCCATTTAGCTTTACGAGCCGGAATCTCGTTGTAGTCCGTAAGGCTCTGGTCGAACACCCTGACTACAAGCGTCGCGTCGTCTCGACGAGATCATCTCGATAGACCTACACATAACGCTAGCAGGACTGAGAATCGGAATTCGGATCCACATGAGCTGTAGAGCTAAACTTGAGAGTTCTCCACTCGTAGGAGAGCTTCTTCTCGCACATTCAACTACCTCCGCAGTCTCTGGTGCATTGAAACGACCTCGGAAATTTCGGTTCGGGTGCTCTAGAAGTTGCTCGAGTACCCCCCGCACTCCCAGTCGGGCTCTCCTGCTTTCCGGAGCCTTTCCCCTTGGCATCAATTCACCGCTCCCCCGGCTTACTTTGCTGCAGAAGTTCTGACTTCCGGCGAATCGAAGCGCGATCGAAAAGCGCTCCGTAAGTTCAGTGTTCCCGTTTGTCCGTCAGTGTTCCCGAAGAGCGGACAAGTGCCCCATCGGTGGGTGAGGGCGATTTCCCTGGGGTTGCGGGACTCCCGGAGTCTTTCGTGCTGTCGATTCAAGGCTCAAAGCGAGAAACATTGGAGGCTGAACTTTCACAAGGAGATGATTTCAGTCCATGATTTGCGTCTAGGCTGATGCTTCTAGACCTTTTTGCTCGTCAATGTCATCTTTTTTCCTCTGAGATGCCCGCTCCCTCCGATATTCTGTGTGTGCTGGTGGGCCATGGACAGCTCCCGCACTACGAATGTGAGCCACCGGGGGAAAACTCTCGGGAAAAACTGATCGAGATGAATCGAATCACAAGCTGGCTGGGCGGAGAAGTTTTCGATGCGTCGCGTCAAGCTTCCTCTACTGGCAAGTGCCGTACTTGCATAGAGCCAGACATTTTTAGTTTTGGATTCCATCTCCGCATCTGATTCCCTCTAACTGTTACCGATGACGATTTCTCTTCCGGTCCAGAACTCTAGCTGCTCCTGTCGCCTCCCCGCACCGATGCCCTTGGCGCGATTTCCGAGTTACATGTACATATGAGTGATTCAATTCTTCCCGTTTAAATGACTCAGTGTCGATCGCTCAGTGTGGAGAATATCGCTCGGTCGGTTCGGTAGTTCGCTTTCGTCATTACACGATTCTCCCGTATCGGAAACGCGCCTTCGATCTCGCGGACATCAATTTTCCGATCCAGAGCGCATGACTCACTCACTGCTCCATGCCGCCGAACGCCTCGCTCGCTTCGCTGGACGCCTTTGGAGAAAACCGAAGAAGCTGACCTTGAACCGATTATGGCAGACATCATTTTGTTAGGACTCGTTTGGTTATTCATATCGCTATTGCTTTGGATAGTTGCTGGTCATGAGGAGTCACGTCCAAACGAAGAGAGGTATACGACCGTCTCCTCTACGGTAACGGTGCGGCCTCTTCAGATTCATGGCTTTTTCGGATTTCCGATAGGCGTTTCGCTGACTATTTCCGCGCACATGTGCTTCGACGGTTGCGGAATGATGCCCCGGTGTGCAAGTTGATGTTTTCTTTCTCATCTTCTACCCCTCCGCCCAATTATTGTCGGAAAATCCTCCTCCTTGACCACGAAACTCATGTGGTACTAATTGTAAGATGAGCTGTCCTTCTATTGTGGCGACGGCTGATTATGCATATTAGACGAGCAATATCGGCACTCAAAGAAGAGCTCGGTGACCGCGTCCCAAAATACGGTCATCTTCATGTGTGCATCTTATTAAGAAACAAACAAGAGCCGTGATGAAAATCAACCCTGGCGATTGATTGTATGATAGGAGCAACGCTTGCGGGGCAGGGCCTGCGCCCTTGAGCGACTCTATCGGCTCCTCGATACGGAGGCCTGGACTGATCTCGGCTCTCGGAGCACCAGAAAGAACGGAGCATTCGGCTCCACAACGGCCCAATAGCTTGTGTCGCCCAGAACGCAACAACTAGTTGAATGCGCCGATGGAAAGAGCCTTCCCGGGGGTACCTATCTGCCACTCGATTTTCCTGCTCGTCCCTGCGGGCTGTGTGGGTCACCGGCAATAAGTCCTGGAGTACAACTGGAAAAGGAATATTCACGGATGCTGCATGAATGAGAGATTTTCCCCGAAGATTTGAAGTGGTGCGAAACATTCGAGAAGGGAATTGGGGATACTGATGAGCTCGACATGCGGGACACAACTGACTGAGCTGAACGCATCGATCGAGGGGGCCATTTCGACATATTGATGGAGACAAAGGCCGCGATGCACGGTATCGATGTCGGAACACATCCGTGAGGCATGCTTCAAGTGACTGCCCGTTGACTAGCAGAGGTCAGAAGAAGTCCTGTCCTCAAGTCCTTCTGTATTTAGAGTTCGCGAGGAGCATGAGACACAACCTCAGAGGTGAGACAGCGAAGAAGCGGCAGATGGAAACAGCTGCGAAGTGATGCAATGCCGTCCGATGGTTTTATCCTGATCACATGTATATGCATATTCCGTGGCACGGTGCTTTCCATGCAATGTACCTCGACGTCACCGACGACTTCAATGAGTCTTCGTGGAGCGAGCAAACGCCTCTGAATAGCGGAATCGATGCGCACATGACTTCTGTTGTGCGGAATGAGCATGAAAAACATCGCATGACAAGGGTTCACAGCCATTTTCACGCAACGTGACGGAAATGTCTTTGACACTCCTCGCGTGGATTTCCCTTTTGAAAATCTTCGCGCTCCAGCTCCTGTACTTCTATCCAAATTTTTCCCAGCCGATCACGAAAGCTCGTAGAGTATAATATCATCGCTGAGGAAGTTCCCATCGTAGCGAATTTCGATTTCGAATTACCCTTCCCCATTTCGGAAAACAGTAGTCCCCTATGTCCCCAAATCAGACCGATTAGGAGAAGCAAGAGCTTGGACAGCACTGTCAGCAAACAGGCTGCGTCTCGGCTGATGTGCTCCCGCGGAAGAATCCTCGATCGTTTCTTGAGATGGGGCTCTGGACTATTCGACTGAGGCCCTCGCTCTGACGCGCAGGCGAAAAGTCGTAGGAATCGTCTTGAGTGGGAGCCGCGAGATTAGGCTTCAACATGCCGATGATTGAAGTGAACTCATTCCCTACCCCGAATACACCACGTGCTCTGGTGTGCCGGGCTCAGCGCCTGGCCAAGGAGGTGTCTTCCCAGACGGAGTACGACGGAAAATGGGTCGCCTTCATGCAGGAAAAGTCTGCCTTTCGAACTGGGGGCGGCCAAGAGTAAATTCGATTGGCGAGTTGGCGGAGAATTACGCCGATACCTGATGCAAGGCCTCATGCTTCACCATACTCTTCAGATGCGAATCCGCGGGTGAAAGAGAGTGTGAGCTCCTGACCGGATTATTTCAGAGCTCGAGGCGTCCCTCGAACTTCTCATCGCATAGGTCACGGATTTAAATAGCGCCGCTCCGGAGCGAGAGACTCGGTGGTCCCCGCTGTAGTTTGAGACGAAGGTAGCACGCTTCCTCACGATGATTCTCGATTCCCAAGGGAAGGCTCTAGCTCGACGGGGAATCGACGGGGAATCAGTTCGAGGAGACCACGCTCCTAAAACCCTACACGATTACTTTCATGCATGTATGCCGCTCAAACTCGATTCCAAGTCGGAATCGATCGGTTGAGAGCGGAGTCAACCGGTTCAGGTCTTCGGAATTATTGTCAAAATGCCAGACGAACCGAGGTGAAAGAGTCCGATCTCTAAGAGACTTTTGATCGGGCCTCAACTCCTGGCGCTCACTTCTGACCCACTGATAGAGATCCGAGACGTGCTGGAATGGAAATCACGCTCGCCAACTAGAATATCTGGCCACAGCAGGCCGCTGTCATCGCGCGCGAAGAATGATTCTGCTGATTCGCACTCTCTGATCTACCGTGCTCCGCAGATTTTATCACTCCGAGGATTAGGGCTTCTGTCTAAACGGAAGTTGCGAACGACGGGCCTGTTCGGGTCTCCCAGGGGAGGGATATTCGAGATTTTTTAGCGCCTTCGGGTCTGCTTCGGTCGCTCGTCCTCTCCACTCGATGGATCCAGGGGAGGAGCGGCAGACGTAACGGCACCTACCAAGGACATCGGAAACGAGCTCCCTCACAGCGTTTAAGTCCATTCGGAAGAGTCACTTAGCAGCTCTTGACTGAAAAAGCGACATACTGAGTTTACCTTCTGTCTTGCAGCGAGAGGTCCGCCCTCGGCGGCACCATCTCGGCACGTCGAGGGCCGGCATTTCCGGGTTTTGCATTTTTTTAAAAAAAAAGCGAGTCTCTGCAGAGGAATCTAAGATACCCGTCGCTCTCAACGTCTAAAATGATCTTTTCTTCTGACCAGGGATCTCTCTCCGACTTATGTTTGGGCCCTGGCGACTAAGGTCGCGAACAAAATTTCCGAGGCCATACTATCAAGTGAGTACCGATTACAGGAAGCCCTTGTTCACCAGGCCTCGAGGGTTCCGGGGCAATCCGAGACAGCCGGTGTGAATTCTGAAATTAGGTCTTGGATGAATCCTGCTGCGAAAGTTCCTGTTCCCAACCGAACTGCGGAAGGCCAATATGATCCGTAACCTTGGTCGGTATCTCTTTGCAGACATACAAATTAACGCTTTGAATGAAGTCTCGAAGAAGGAACTGGATAGTTTGTGCACCCGAATCGAGGCGGATCCCTCTATTCTGGAGGTCCGAGCAAGTTCTTCCAGCATCTCGGTCAAAGCGCTCCGAAACGCTAGGAGAACGATGGAGGATCGCCACGTCTTGATCACAGATTTGAACCAAGTGGCCGGGCTGGAGGCAAGTATAAAAAAGGCGACGGAGACCTGCCGATTCTTGTGTTGCCCCATGTTGCGAATATTGCTCAGTCAGCTCCCTTCGCTCCCAACACGCCTCGTCTACCATACCCTGACTTCATGTCTCCCAACAGGCTTCACCATCCTACGAATACTTCGCGGTATTCGATGGTCACGGAGGACGAGAAGCGGCGAATTATTGTGCTGCACACCTGCACTTGGTCTTGGCCGAACAAATTCGGTCCGGGCTCCCAGCACCGGCAGCCATAGAGAAGGCTTTCAAAATCGTCGATGCTAACTTCTGTGATAGGTGAGCAGACATCTGATTGTTCGAGAAAAGGTTTCCTCATCGCAGCATCGATTGCGTCAGCAGACTTCTCTATTTTGAGTCTCCGTCTACTGAGGCCTCTCGCCTTATCTTGACTCTGACAGAATACCATTCCAGAGCATTGGAGATGGCTCGCAAGGCCGGCAGCACTGCTGTCGTGGCGCTAATTGTCGACAAAAAGACTCTCCACATCGGATGGCTGGGTGACTCGGAGGCGGTTCTGGCACGCGATGGGCAAGCCCTTGGCTTGGTGAAACCCCACAAACCGTCAGTCATTTCGGAACAGGAGCGCATCGAGCGCCTGGGGGGAGAAGTAATCTCTCTGATGGGCGTGCATAGAGTCAACGCGAACCTGGCCGTGTCCAGGGCGATCGGTAGGCGAATTTCCGGATTTTTATTCTCGAGCGTAGCGCCGCAATAGCCTTCAGTCTCCTCCGGATAGATTCGAGAGACGAGTTCCGCTAAATAGTCATAGGTAGTGAATCTGTGTCAGATATGATGCTCAATTCATGGACTGTATATATTGAAGATTATTAGGAGGTCCGACGCTCAGCTTCAGGAGAATGGGTCCATCGATACCAATAATTGCACTTGATGAAATCCGAATCCCATTCCAGGTGACGTGGAACACAAGCCGTACGTTTCGAACGACGCCGAGGTCAACACTGTAGAGCTCGATGATGCCTGCGACTTCCTAGTTCTCGGATGCGACGGATTATTCGACCTCATGAGCTACCAGGACGTTGTTGTTAATGCTTATCATTCGGCACTGACCCGTCGTTTCGATACGAGCGTTGCAGAAAATCTCACTAGGGCCGCTATATCAAACGGTTCGTAAGGTGTTTAATCTCTCGGAATGAATTGTTGCATGATAGATAATGAGGAAGTCGTCGGCTTTCGACAACTTTCACCTTTCTGAGCACGCGCTGACTGTTTGCGCCGGTTTTGGCGTCCCTAGGAGATAGGAGGAAATTTCCGCTACGCAGAAAGCTTTGCTAGTGTTTCCCCTTCTGACGTCGTACTCTGTGGCTTCGAGGAATGATCGTTATCACCAAGTGAGCTCTTCGCGAGTAGAAACAATTTCGACGACTAATCTACAATTTCTGCAAAGCCTTTATCCGATCCGGAGCTACTCCCCGCTCGAGTGTTCGAATACAGAATTTATGGTGACGGGGAAACAAGCGATCGTAAATCCCTGGGAAAGCCATCGACTGGCTTCTCGGAGAGCGCCACAAACGCGTTTATGTTCACGCGGAAGTCGACTCTCATGGGAGAACATGCCGTTGGGAAGAACCGGAACACATGAGGCGCTCGTATGGATGTGGAAGTTAAGCGAGAGATTCCAGATCGCGTATCCGCAGCTCACTCTCAATTTCTTGGTTCGGTAGGCTGGTAGGCTCCATAGTCGACCGAACGTTCACGCCCGGAATCCTGTCGACATGTCAATTCTGGTGGAGGAATCTCTGGTCGCGGTGCCGTCGATCGGTGTGAGACCCCGGCAGTAGCAGCTCACAATGCTCTTACTGACTGTACGCTCAGTTCTCTTTGGGAAAGAGACTCTGGCCTGAGAGAGCCGCGCCCATTGCCCTTTAGCCGACTGGTCGCTCGCGCTATGGCAGCTGAACATCGTAGGATAGCGAGTTGGTTTAGCGCGAAAACGTTCGTTCATATCTTGCGAGAAAGAGCTGCTCCAACTGCGTCAACCCCCTCAACGTGGTCGTAGCATGGCACGCAAGAGGCGAGGAAAACGAGGATCCTCTGGTCCTGATGCTGGTGCGTTAGTCGAGCCCGGTAGCTCATCGACCCAATTGTACCGAGTGATTTTTTTCCAGGATCCACAGACAACGTCACAACGATTGTGGTCAATTTGAGAGACCCCAAGAAATGGCACTTCGAAAACGTCGTATTCCCCAAGTCCGAAGCTGCCGCCGCCGTCGCCGATCGAGTCACTCCTTCAACTGGCAAACAACTGAACGGTTCCTGTGAAACAGTTGCTGCGAGTCTCTCCCTTACAGGTGGTGATTCGTCGCCAGTCAGGGAAGTTGCCGCAGGGTTCGTAAGCGACGCAGTCGAAATGGCACTCAGCAAAGTCAACGGGGTGAGAGCGCAGTTCCTTTAAAGTTTTGCCTATTTTTCTCAAAGCACGTCCACGTGCATTCTGGCGAAGCGCCCAGGCTGTTCGAGTGAGTGCCATTGAGAGGGCCACCTCCGCGGAAGTTCCTGATGAAACGGACGCACGACGGCGTTCGCCATGCGGTATTCGCCGTTCCCCGCACGTTAAGCGAGGGAACAGAGACCTTCGGCAGATGTATCTCATCAAAACTCCGATCGTCAGATCCCACACCTGGCCATGCTGGTCGCCGCTAGATAGAATTGACTTGTGCGATAGCCTCGGAATACGGTCAATGGCGCTCATGAGTCATGAGAAATGCTGGAGCTAGGAAATGACCGGATATGGAAGACACCTCCTACGTCAGTCAGTCGGATTCTAGCTCCCGTAGGCTATGATGTCAAGCTAATATGATATGAAAGAAAGAAGGGAGGAACCGGCTATCAGAGGCTTCCCCTGATTTGCCAAGGCGTCTCTCGCATACGAATTCGACTGTAGGCCATTCGTTCACGGATTCCTCATTCTTCATTCGATGACGCTCAATGAGCGTCGACGTTAATTCCAGACGCCGCCCAGCAATTTGGACCCCGTATGTGATCTCTCCCCACCCGAAGAAGAGCAGCGAGATCTGAGGGCGAGTCTCAAAGACGACACCCCTGAAGCGGATAGGCTGAACCCAGACGCCCCTGAGTTCGTGCCGTCCTTCCCGACGGCCTCAAGAGCTCCGGAGCTCCCGAATCAGTCGTCGTCCGATGAGAACAACGGAGCAACAGTTATTACTGGCAAGTATATCAATGGCGTTTTGTCTCTGCGAATTCCACACATCCAGTTGTTTACATTCTTTTTTCGGAATCCACCCATGGAGAGGTGCGATGTCGGCGGACAACGAACTCCGGATTAGCATGTCGGGGTCGGAGAGGCCGCGTAGTGTTCGTGCCTGACGTAATATATTCTACGAGGCATACCGCTCTGGATTTCTGGAGCCATGAAGCGTGTGAGACACGACTCTCTTAGTTGTTCCGATTAGCAAAGCCGCGGTACATTTTTGTTGAGTTCGTGCGCATTCGATTCTTTTCGACGGGATCTTTTCCGTGCTCGACTTGCGAAGATCATTGTCTGGGGGTCAGCATGTGAGACCCTGATAATCTGAATGCGTCAACGAGCGTCCCGATCTCCGAGTGGTGTGGACTTCTCCGAACTACTGCGAGGATTGACGCTGGATTTTCGGAAGAGCGGTCCCCGAGGCTGGGGCATGACATCTACTCGTCAAGTCGCGAATAGTGATCGTCAAAGCCCCATAAGTTCGCCCGCGAGCTCGAGACTTCGGAAGTCTCCGGAAACGGATTGCGTGGGGATCGAAGTGCCACACGCATGACGAACACCCACCAGCTTCGTTGTCCTGTCCGTGCTTTCAATCGCATAGGGTCCAAGAGGACTCCATTTGGATCCGATGGGAGCTCGACAACGATGATTCATCGGGGCGTCGCTGATGGCTCTGAGCACTCTAAACGAGGGCGTTGGAGCTCGGCCGGCCGGGCGACCCCCAGTCTGCGAACGAACGGAGCCTGAGAGGGTTAACGGCGACCACTGAGCCGCTGAATCGTTCCACTCTTGAATTGACCAACGATTTGCAATCCTATGATGCGTGAGTCGAGCGTGTGTTCTGGAACATTGATGACGTGCTGGTCTCCATTCCTTGCGGAAGATCGACTCGTCGACGGAATGTGGAAGAAACTCGAACACTGTGTCGCCTCAAAGATCCGAGAAAGAATGTAGGTATCAAACTCCTTTGCTCGGGAGCCCCGTATGTTTCGGTTCTTGGGGCAGATCATCGCCCCGCTGACCGAGTTCGCAATCTTTCGATTAGGTGTTCACTCCAGTCCGATGGCGAATGAATAGAATGCTCATCGCTCATAGTATATCCTGGCAGTCGACTCAGTCGGCGGTCACTTGGGCAGGGTGATGAGGAGGTGGGAAAAGGGAGTTAAGGGAGAAAACTCGTCAGCGAGACGAATCCTGCCCAAATGAGATAAATTCGATCGAAGGATCGCTCGTCATGTCGCACGAGGTCTCGATGGTGTGTCAAGTGAGCAAGCCAGCGTTCGGAAGAGAGCGATGTCGATTCAATGTGTAAACAATGTGTTCAGCGACGATCCCCTCGCCGGGACCGGCAGCTCTGTGGCAGTCGATGGCGTTAGCAGACATGCGGTCCGGCTTCGTATTCGGAGGTATCGATCTGACTTTACAATAAGGCATCCGTTGGCAGAATGTGACGCGGACCATGACCTGCCTTTCCGTTCGATTGACTTATCGAGTTCGACTTTTCCTCACGTTCGCTTTTTCCCCTCTTCCCATTAGCATCGCCGGCAACCGGAGGCATGCCTAAATCGGAGTCGCGGGATGAGCTCGTCTACGAAATCGATCGTGAACTCGGGACGGCTCCACAAGCAGTGCAGGCAGAACTGGTGAATCTAGATGTTTCTTCAGGAGCGAGCGTTTCCGCGATGAAAGCTGCTGATGGCCTTTCGGACAGTGACGAAGATTTGAATTCGATGGTGGTGCACGAAGATCAGCCCCAGCCCGAGATCAAGCTGAGCGAGCTGATAGTTCGCGAGCAGCATATCCATGTGATTCCGGAAGAATCGCCGAGCGAAGAACAGACCTCTCCGCTACCAGCAACGGAAGCCATGATCGGTGCTCGTGAGCCCTTGATCGGTCGAGACGGTGTAGTCGATCAACTCGTCGATCTCTCGGGAGAATCGGAAACTTCAGCTCGTGCACAAGCTTCCGGGGATGCTGAGCCTGTTTTCGGTTCAGCGAAAGGGTTGGACGAGGCTGCCGCAGGAAGTTCGCAGAACGTTGTCGAGAGCCCACGTGTTTGCGAAGATCTCGTCGATCTTGCATCCCAAGTCCTCGAGGCGGACGTCCTCGAGCGAATTGAGTCAAGCGAACCGTGCAAGCCAGCCTGTGGAGCTCACGAGGCTCACGCTCCATTGAAAATTGAGGATTCGCAATATTTGTTCTCGGCAGAAGTCGGCGTTCACGAAGAAACCATCGTTCCTCGAGCTCAGCCGCTTCTTTTCGAAAACGAGGAGCCCAAATTAACGGAGCATTCCCTCATTGACGCGATGGAGAACTTGATGCTCGATGAAGGGCCGAAGGTTGTGGACGCCATAGAAAAGCCTCCGAGAGCTCCGGCCCCAGCCAATGTGGTCCCAGAACGAGCTCCTGGAGAAGTGGTCCCGGAGGAGCACAGAGCTGAACAGCATCCCGATATTGGTGAGTTCTCTCTCCCTAGGCCGTGCGTACTGTATCAAACTCATGCCCATTGGTCCTCAAAAACTTTTTTTCGAACTTTTGTTCCAATTCCAGAAGCTCACAGCATCGGACTCGAATCAGTCAAAGACGTCGTCGAGAAATTATCCGCTGTTGGCGAGACGAAGGAAGAAGCCGTCGGGGCACCCGTCATCCCTGATTCTATTCCCGAAGCCGAAGGAGTCCTGGACGTCGATTCTGACTCTGACAACGACGCTCAGGAATGGAGTTTCGTGAAACCCGTGGATTCACGCGTTCAGACTGCCGAGACGCAAAAGCTCTCCCCCGCAGCGGTAACATCGGCGACTGCTGCAGTTGTTGCCGCGACATCCGTAGCTGCCGCAGCCGTGGCGACCATGGCGAAGCCGGCGCGGGAAACAGCCTCAACCACGACACCTACATCGACACGGAAAGCAGCGGAGAAGGCGACGACCCCGAGCTCGAAATCTGTCAAGAGCAAAGCAAGCCCAGTGAAAGCTCCGACCAGCACGAGTGGCACACCAGCTGTCAGAGCTGCCGCGAAAGTTCCCGCTTCATCGAAAACTGGTGTAAGGTCCCCAGCGGCGCCCCAAGCTGCTGGTAAGCTCGCGACTCCGCGAACGCCCATTGCAGGCGCAAAACCCGCTGCTCCAGCCAAACCGAAAGTCACTAAGGCATCACCTGCTGCTGCTGCTGCCGCGAAACCCTCTCTGCCTACGAGCCCAAAAACAACAGCCACGGATAAAGTCTCATCCGTCTCGAGACCTATTCCAAGTAGAGCAGCGTCTGCGACGAAACCCGTGGCTTCAACTGCTGCGAAGAACCCTTCAGCTCCAGCGACCCGCGCCCCCCTGAGCTCCAGAGCACCTACGACGACTTCGACAGCAGTATCCGCGGTGCGGCCTGTCGCTGCGAAATCTGCAGCTGCGAGAACCAATGCTAAGGCTGCGGCAACCTCATTGACAAGTGCGAACAAACCTACTTCCGCAGCTCTTACGAAGAAAGTTTCTGCTCCTACTGTACGTCCCGCCCCGCCGAAACCGACTGCAGCTGCTACGGGTCCGAAGAAAACCGTCACGAGCGGTGCAACAACAGCCAGCGCACCCGCCGCACGAGTGGCTGCGGCCCGGGTGGCGGCGACGGCGGCGATGCGAAGCGCTCCGAAAACGACGGCAAGTGCCGCAACCACGGTCTCATCCGCGAAACCAAAGAGTGGAACAGTCAAGGTGAGTACTCCACTTGTTTCATAAGAACGGTATCGGATTCAATACTCGTCAGATATCTCGCTCCTCGGTGACGAGCTCCGAGGAGATGGGAGCCGATATTCAGACATCGAGCTCCATATTATGCGCCAGAATTTGATGAAACTTATGCCTGTAGACGACGTCGAGCGTTGGAAGCAGCAAAACAGCCCCGAAGTCGCCTGTGAAAAAGAACGTCAAGTTGGAAAAAAAAAGTGAACCAATCGCTCCCCCTGTTGCTGTCGAACAGGTTGCAAAGGAAAACGGGAGCCAGACCGCTCCTCCCCAGACCAACGGTCATCCTCCATCTCATACACAAGACAACAGTTCGAACCCCAACGGTGAGTTACGGTGGCTTCATCCTCGCCCTTCCAGCAGGGCGGAATATATGGCTTGGTTTCTTCAGTGGACTGTTATTTCTTCAAAACTGGACATCGGATCTCTTTTCAGAGCTCGGACCCACCGGGTCACCTGGGACCGCAGAACAAGGAGACGTCGTCGTATAAAACTCACAAAGCCCATGAGGACGAGGTGCATGCGATCGAAACACTAGCGGCTTACAATCAGACAGTGTTTCATCGCTCTATATACCCGGTGTGCTTCATTTTAAAAACAGCAATCTGTCCTACGATTTAACACGCATTTTAGAATTAGTGGCGACTCTCATATTCGATGTCGGCAGAGAAGCAATTCTGCCCTGACATTCTATCAATAATTTCGCTCCAACGCTCATCATCCTTATCTGGCTCCGAGAGCGATGGCCGCGTCGTATTTATGAAGATTATAACTACTGAACGGATATGCTGAGAGAGCGTGGATCTCCGAGAGGATATCTCGCGTTGGAGCCGCCGAACCGATGTTAGTCCCTGCTCTCCTTGCATGAGGTAGCGGATAGTATTGCTTGCCGTGCGTTGTCGCTAATGAATAGACTCGACCGATGCGTCACCTGTGTCGTCAGGTCGTGCTCCGTCCCCACTTGACGGGAGGATAGTGGACTTCCAGAATGAATGCGGCAGCAATCATGAACGAAGTCAACGCTCTGTGGTAGACGAGAATTCGATTTTTTTGCGAAGCGCAACAAACCCAGAATGACGTTGAAGATCTTCAAGTGCCTCAACTGGTTTTTATGATATCGGTGCTCCGAACAAGCTCCACACTTAAAAAAGGCCCTCAAGACGAAGGTTCAGGTACAGGTCGAACATCCGAATTGAACACTGATGCAACATGCGACTCATGCAACGAAGCCGATGCAAGGAGGCGGGGTGAGCATCAAATCCGCACAACGGCCTGAAGTCCCCGCTGACGATGTGGAAGCGAAAAGAACAATACCCACTTTTATCGGGGAGAATATCCGACGAAAGAGTCGGATGCGATGCGGTACCCGCGGAAAGAAGTGATCGAACGACAGTTCTTATGGAAACACTCACCCAAGACGGCAATCACCGACTTTCAGAATACGGGAGATGGAGCATCTCAGTATTAAAATTTGACTAATCTGGGCGTTAGTCTTCGATGGGACGTAAGTGCGAGAGCAGCCTCAATCAGTGTTTGAATGACTATGCGAACGGATTCGATATCGCCTGGCTAAATTGAATTCCTGTGGTAGTCAGGAAGAAGACTCAACAAAGGTCTCAATGATATTTATCAGAAAGGGGAACAAAGCTTTCACTAATATTCAGGCGTTATCCTGGCAACCTTTCCACGAAAACTTTTTCGTTAGTGTTCGAGGGAGGCCGCGAGTGAACAAACGATGGAATAAATCACTCATCCCGAGAGGTTAATATATGGGGATGAATCCTGCTTACGAACCCAAAAATTCCATCCGCAGAAGATTCTGTGAAGCAGCTGCATACTTGTTATTGAGTTCGGCCAGGCAAATAAAAAGTCGAAAAGAAAACGGACCCAGTAAGCACTCTTGATTAGAAGCTCTACTCTGCCTTCGGGCAATCGTTACAGGCCAGCTCACTCAATGAGGAACATGAGCAAACTCGTCGATTCTGCCACGGCCACCTGTTTTCGCGAGAACGCTGTGTTCGCTGAGTTCAGTGATCATGGTCCAACGTTGGAGCATCATTTCTGCGGAAGGATCCGGAGATGGAGTCCGGCAGCAGGAATTGGACCTTCCCCAGGGAGAGATATCCGTGTCGGAATTACCAAGCTCTGCTCAATGGAGCCAATGAGGACGCGTGAGAAACGAACATCCAATCGATCCATCGCGAAAGCTTGCGAAGCTTCGAGACCGCCTTGCAGATGAATGAATTCCGACGAAGGCCAACTGTTTTGCCAAGGAAAAGGAAGGCAGGGGAGCTGAGTTTTGCACCGAGATGCAGGTTCGCGCGGGGCTCTCCATCGCCTGCTGGCGATGGAGAACGGTTTCCACGGACTGGTTTTCGCTGCGGCCAATTCTGTACTCGAGTTCAGGCCGTCCCTAACGGCGACCGAAGAGAGGTTCTGGTCGCCTAACCATGTTCCTGCTCCATTCCTTCTGAAGAGGATCGCTCCCCCGACTTTCTCCCCGTGGGAATGCAGCGGAGGATATAATACATATGTATAATCGACAGTAGAAGGGATTTTCGTGAGCCACTAGAGGGTCTTCTTGTGGGGTTGTCCGATTACTATTCGAGCTGCTGATAGTACGGGTATCGCTGAGAGTACATGAAAAATGAATGTATCGCATGTGGTAAGCTCCAAGCTTCGCAGCCGAATCTCGTGACGGGTGCGCCAGATTCCCGGAGACTTCGGGGCCAATTTTGAGGGCTCACTTCCAGCCGACACCCGACTTTCCATCGATTTCATCACTGATAAAAGGCGCGTGGGCGAAGATCTCCCACTGAAAGCTCCGCTCGAAAGATGTGAAGCAAGGAAAATATCGCGGGGTCAAAGGTCGTCGCTCTCTCCAACAGTCATAACAGCAATGGAGCACAGCGAGACTTTGTGCTGGGGGGAGGAGGAGATATAGCCCATAGGCATGACTTTTTCCCCTGGACCTTTCTCCCTGCTCTTGACTTCTTCAGGCTCGTTGCTTATGAATATTCCATATCACCAATCCTGAGTAAAATATTACTTGATGTAGCTTTGTGTCTGTGCCATTTGGGAGCTGACAGAATAGCCGTCATCCTGGCGCGGAGCGGAAGCGTCTAGGCCACAGTTTCAATTCTAGGGAAGCTCGGAAGGGAAACAGACAAGTGAAGAATCAGCGACTCCGGGAATTGCTCATCCCGTGCCCGAGCTCCAAACCCTGTACCCGCTATCGGAGCCCGGGGTGCCCGGGAGTCTCGTCATCCTAACGAAACACCGTCGGCGGCGGTATGCGCCGAATGGGACTGCGAGATCCACCAACGGGACTCCCCGGGACTCCTAATATATGGGACAGACACCAGACTAGAATGAGAATCTGAAAGACACGAGTGCGGTGATTCTCCGGATCAGGAGAGGGGCTTCCGAAATGGAGATATGCTTCCCGATCGGGTCTTCAAAAACGGGATGTCAGCATTTCGTCACAGCGAAGGAACCATAATCGGTGATGGAGAGAGGCGACGCGACCGACTCGAATCGAAACATGCAGCTAAATTCGTTTCGAGATTTTTGAGACAGCCTGAAGGTGTTGCTCTGATCTCCATGGGGACCGCGGTACCCTCTGCTCCTATAGATTAGATCCTCTCCCTCAGTGAAGTGGACATTCGTCGCTTTTCGCGGCGGCGCATTTCCGTCATCGGAATCACCGATAACGTTTCGTAGGTGACATGTTCTGACTACCGAGGAATCCATCCTCTCGGTTGCAAGGACCCGGAAGCTTCGTTTTCCCGCTGGGAGAGACATGAAATCACCTTACGGCTGAAACCGAAGAGGCACGATGAGTTCGACGGGACCGCTTGGTTTGCTCTGCCTTTATTTGACTTTCCAAGCTGGGTCGAGTCTGACTTTCAAAAACAACATACGTACCCGGCAGGTAAGCTCGAATCCGATTCGATCGAGGAAATCGACAACTCGTCGAATAAGGTCGTCTCTAACTCGCGAGGCTTTGAAGGGAGAGAATGAGAGAATAGCCATCAGAGGTACTCGTAAAGCAGCGAGATAGTTCGTGAGGAGCTAGTGCTTCACGAGGGTCGTGTTTTTGGTCCCCACTGTCCATGGCTCCGGCTCCAAATTTCATGGAAATCATAGCCACCGATATCTCAGAGACCAAGGACTGGATTGCATGAACTGAGGTTCGAAGGTGTGCGGGACGGTTGGAGCCCTCGTCGGGGGATGCTTCGAGGAATCTGTGTCAGTCAGGAGTTCGGCGAAGATCGAGTCTTCGCCGAGAGATGGAAGTCACGATAGAGACGCCCGATGCCGCTCGACTTGAAGCTTAACTGAAGCCTTCGGAGCGAGAGACATGTTCATAATTGAAGAAACGCCGAATCATCAGGTCCGACGCTGCTCGAAGAGTTGATGGCCTAGGCCCCGGAGCACGGGATGCGTTCCAGATTCGGGTCGGAGCGAACTGAAGCCTCTCGCGCACCCGGTATTTCCCGATAGATACCAGAGAATTCCGGCTAGCGCTGGCTATAAAATTCGCCGATTTTAGTGAGCGAAAACAAATGAGCCTCAACCTATCCTCTAATATCGAGCTGGATCTACTCAAGAAGTGTTACGAGTGCGAGATACTTATACGGAGCCGATGCTCCGGAATCCTACGTCGCTATGATTTCGAATCCTCGGAGCTGTCCCCTCTCGGGCTCTCGAGCGCGAAGGGGGTCGAGCTCCTTGCATTGAAAACGCGCGATGGCGTGGAGTGCATTCTCGTAGTGGAGTGCATGCAGTCACACAGAATGCGACCCTTCCATTGGGAAAGCTGGAAGATAAGTGTCATACATCGAAGGAACTCCGACGCAGGACTCAGAGCGTTCTCAGACGTCGGATGGGAGCCACCACGTTCAGGCAGTAGGAGAGCAGGAGTCGACGCGGGCCTTGTCGTATCCTAATATTGTCAATGTATCGATCTGTTGATCAAAGGACGCATCCTTGTCAAGCGCGAATTCTCAACACACAGCAGGGGCCACACCAACCCACTAGGCACTGGAGAATCGCATTGGCGGAGCTCAATGGTGGACGGACTGCCGGTAGAACGTGTAACGCGGCGTCTCACGTACGGCTCGAATACAAGCTTCCAGCGCGAGCAGCCCCGCAAGTCTTCAGTTGGCGTTCCATATCACCTCCCAGGATGCGCCCAAGTAGGTCGGGGGTCGGGGCCATCGTTGAACCCTCCTGCCGGCTGATTCCGACAGGAGCCTCCATGCAATGACATCCTGTTTCCGTGGTGGCCAGTGCTCGCGAATGCCACCCCGCCCTCGGACTCTGATAGAAGGGTGACAACAACAAGTTCACTCGCTCGAGAGAAGAATGTCTTTGGCATCGAGGGGCCGATAATTTCCAGTGTCCGCGGGATGCACCGGCAGTTTCGTTTCGAATGCCTAGACACGCGATCAGAGACGGACGTTCGGCTTCTCTAAAATTCGGCTCGGGCGACGTTCGGTGCCGATGCGTGATCGGGCCTGGAAGCTCCTCGGCTCGTCGTGACCGTTGTATTTTCTACCTTTTAGGAATGGGTGTTCCTGGGTCGTTTCTGTTTCCTATCGCTGCAAGGACATTTCAAGTACAACATCAGTTTTCCAAAGGAGTACGGCCCTGTCGAGCTGCTACTTTATTACGACGCGCCCAACCTCTGGGAGACTGTGTACCGCTCTAATCTCGTAAGCTGAATCCTACTTACAGTATTGCCTCCTTACAACGAATTCCCGCTGTAGAGTACGCTAATTTCTGATTCTTTGGTCGGTTTCCCTAAGACCTTATCCCACAGACCCGTCGAATGGTCGAACTAGTTCGCTACAGCGAACATTCATTCAATCGAGCCGTTTCTGTCGGCGTGTTCGTAGTAAGGAGGATTCCAGTGTATCTGTCGTCTCGAGACACATGAGATCGAATTTCTCCCGGTAATGAATCAGCCGACCAGAGAGAAGACTGAGGGCCGATACACAGCGCGATTCTGTCGTTTCCTCAGACTTGCATCGAGCGCATAAAGCCACTGGACAAGAATCGCAATCAGGTGATCGTGCTGAATCAAAACGAAGCCGACTGCTCGCTCATCGACGAGCCCACGCCCAGAGTGCAATGTGTCGGAGACATAGGATTCAAGACAGCCAGACCTCGCTGGTGGTACATCGCTGCAGCTAACTGCCGGAATCGAAGAACAAATTATACTGGCATGGTTCTCCGCTACAGACTCGATACTCTGAACGCCAATATCAGCGAGTGGTGGTTCCGCCACTTCTCCGCTGATCAATTCTGTGAGTGGACTATCAAAGAAATTGACCCGTGACGGAGACGACGACGGAGCGCTCCGAGAGAGAGCATCAACCCCGAGCCTCCGCTATCAAGAAGTATTTTCTTACAGATATACTCCACACCGACATCGCCTTCCTGGTGATGTACCTCATTCTTTGCGTGCTCGCCATCTACACAGCGAGTGAGTTCGGCCCTGTTGAAGTCTTCGGTTCGAGATTTCCGATAGCGCGATTCCGAAAAGCTAGATCGCGAATTTCACCTCCGAGCGCTCTTCCAGATAAACTCCACGGTCGGAACCTGCTGCACAAAACATACAAACTGTACATGGTGTCACTGAGTTTCCAATTATCTCATCTCGTCATGATCATCTGTTACTACTGCATCATTGCTGATTCTGGCCAGGACCGAACCGGTATAAAGCTTCTGGGTGAGTTATCGCCATTCGGTCAAAAGGGGGAGGGAATTCCAGATTCCTGGCGCTGACCGGGAGGGAAGGACCTGAAGACAACGCCTGGTATCCCTCTGGCGACGAGGGACCCTGAGATTCTCAATTCCTTGACGATTCCCCCCCTCCCCGCAGCGAACATCTTCACAACGATTTCGACGCTGTCCCTGCAGCTTATGTTGCTCCTGATAGGCAAAGGTTACACGGTAACTCGCGCGCGCCTCAAATACAAAACCACGGTGAAGATCCACGCGCTCATGGCTTCCTACACGGTCCTCTACGTGAGCCTTCTGATGTATGAGCAATACGTGAGTATTTTTCTTCTTCTCCAAATATTTTCATCCGAGACATCGCCATAGTTCGCCATTGGCGCTGGAAATTCTGGAAATCCCCTTCTTTTACGCTTGATTCCTCTTTCCCCTGGCTCTGCGCTGAATTTTGCCTTCTATAAGCTCTCATTGCGGAATAGTCGGGGAAGGTGTAGTTCCCATGCAATCTCGTTCGATTGCGAGAGCAAGCGATAAGTTGTCTCCGAAGCGCGGAGGGAGCTCTATTGATGCGACCTTGAAAGAGGGCTCTCATCGATCGATAATGCAGACCAGTCTCGAGGCTGGGCGAAGTCGCGCAAAGTCAGCCGATACATCTCACATCGGTCAGCCTCGCCGCAGAGGCAGCCTCGTCCATGCTACGAGCGGTACAATACCGGCTTCCGACTGTGGAACTTCGAGAGTCAGATTCGGCCTTCGCCGCCAACTCGGTCGCCAGTGGGCGCCTCGTTCAGCACGGTGACGACTTCCTTGTTGATCCGATAGGGATCTCGCACGCCACGGAGGATTCTCCGTAGAAGATAGACCAGAGCGAACCGATAATAATCATTGACTCCGATCGAGGGTTGATCGCTGCTGGCCATTCGGATAATATATGACTTGTTTTCCCGGATAGGTTTTCGACCCGGGCTACGTCCTCTACCTGTATGAGTCGCCCGCCGGATACGCGATCATTGTCCTGAGAATTCTGTCGTGGGCCTGGTTCGTTTACGCCGTCATTTTCACGCTGTACAAATATCCGGAGAAGCTCTCCTTCTATACGCAGCTAGTGGTAATTTTCACAACATGGTTCGTATCCATGCCGATCTTGGTGCTGATTGCGACTTTTGCGATACCGAATTGGTTCCGCGAAAGGAGCGTTGCGTTCGTCGAAGAGCTCATCATGGCATTCGCTCATATTGCTTTCCTCGTAAGTCTGCCCTGCTCCCTTGCAATTAATCCCGGTTCCCGTCATTGTCCAACGAAGCGATACAGCATGTAATAATACATTCCAGCATATGGTTTGGCCGTCTCGAAAGAACAACTACTTCCCGTTCCATGTTCGAGCGAATAAAATCGTGCCACGGGGAGAAAATCCCAGCTACCCTCATCACGCATATGCACCCACCTCTGACAACAACAATTTCTCAAATGCTAACACGATCGAGGCCTTGAAAGAGGCCTACAAAGAAATGGTGAGTAGCATAGTTCGAATTTTTCCCACCTGCCTAGATCATATTTCGAGAGGTCGATCGTCCGTCCCCGCCTCGAAGGTGGATGGTCGCTTGAACGAGTTCCGGTCGGAATCGATGCCGTTGGGTACGATGCCACCATGCCTAATACCCCAGTCTTGCGGGATTCCTCCGGGGTACGCCTTTGCTCGCATTCCCTCATACGGCTTTGCCGAAATCCCATTCCAGACTGCTGTTTCTTCGTGAAGCGACGACTGCCGGGCTACTCGAAGATGACTCACGCGTTACCTACTTTCCAATCTAGAGGCGGCTATCGGAGGAAACGGAAACTGAGGCTCCACGGAGCTCTCAATCGACCCTCTGACTTCTCCCCTGAATCCTCCCAGGGTTGTTATTCTTGCGGATGTTCCAACTTCAGCATCGCACAATGTATAAAGGAAACTCAAATCGGGGAATCGAATAAAAAGACATACTCATTGGCGCGAGGATCTTAGCGGGCTTTGTCTCTCCTACTCCGCTAAGGCAACGGTCGCCTGAGTTCGATCAAGGGGCTGGGGGCCATCGATGGGGCCGCATCGGAGCTTCGACAGGATCTTGATGATGCGTTTCAGAGCCTGATTCAGAAAGTTCCGGAGCGTCCATGGAATATCAGGGTACGACAAGAAAAAGCACTGTGTATTCAATCAAAGTTTTTTATCTAATCGATGGTCTGATCTCGTATGCGCTGCTTTTCGGGGCAGCTTACGAGCCCTTGAATCGACAATTTATGACGCTCTGTACAGAATTTATACAAAACTGCTGGGAGTCTTGCGCATGGGTCGACATCGCTTCCGAGACGTTCGGATCACGCAATCGAACCACGAGCCAGACTCTCTTTCTGACTCGATCAAGGTGGTGACTGCTCTTCCTCCTCATCAGAATCGGCCAGAACACTCTCCTCACTGTCGAAATCGTTGGAATTCATATCTTCATCATCGTCGTCGTCATCATCATCTTCTTCATCGGCTTCATTTTCCTCGGAACTGCCTTCCTCGTCATCGAGGCTCCCTGGCTGCCTCATGCGTATGGTGCCGTTCACTTCAGCGTCGCTCTCGTCTTGCGACTCAAGAAGGAACTCCTGTATCATGGCCTCGGCGGTTCTACGACCCGATTCTGGGCTACTTGAGACGAGGAAATCGTCGAACCTCGGTAATTGCTCTCCGAGCTCAGTTACGGTGTGGGTATCGATGGTCGACAGGCTATCACTTCGGCAGAATATTCCAATTCCGACGCTCCCGCTCACCATTTCGTAGATGCAGACCTTGATGAACTTCGGAAGATTAGTCGAGCCATTTTCCGAACACCAGTCACTCCGTCGAACATCGTTGGGATGGCTGCCGAGCGTCAAAAGAAGGAGACGACCGTCTTTAGCAATCGCCACAGCATAGTCTTCCAGTATATCGAGCAATAGGACCTCCATCTTGCTCTTAACATGAGTACTGGCCGTAGTTTTCTTGCTCTGACGGACAGCCTGTAGATACTTATAAACGACATCTCTATCGATTGTAACCACATAATCCCGTCGACCTTCGTTGAAACGGTAACCCAGGATGATCGCATTTGTAGGCTGTTCGTTGACGAGCTGACCTTCGGTAGTTAACGTCGAGTTTGCGATGGCTCGCTGTCCTCGATAATCGCAAAGGATTCCAACGTCTACTCTTTGCGGAGTGACTTTGATCACTCGTCCGATGTTGTCGTCAACGTCATACGAGAGTAGTTTCTTCAGGCTTTTCGAGAGGCTCTCGCTGTAGCAAGTGTCTGATCGAATGTTCACGGCGGACTTTCTACACGTCGCCGTGAACGGCTCTGACGCGGAGGTCAATTTGCAGATCAGCGTAGATCCCTCACTGACATTGACTTGATCCTTCGGAATGAAAGAATCACTTAAGTCCCTGATGAGTAGTCTGGCAGACAGGTTGTTCGGCAAGGATACCATCACCCCACGACCAGTGACTTTTTTAACCAATGCCGGTAGAATTGCGCCTTCCGTGATCTTCATCGCTTCGCTTCCACAACTCGCGAGCACTTGAGCGACGAGGGGTTTCATGCTGAAAATAGTTGTTCCTTCTGACGAGCCGAAGACTGCGAGTTCGTCGAGTCTATCACCGATGTTGATCCGTTCCAGTAACGACTTCGACAAATCGGGGAAGTCGCTCAGATGCTCCGCGGGGAGTGAGCTCTTCCCGAATCCCTCCACAACGATTTTCAGGCAGGTCCCCTCTTTATCGACTACGAGAGCCTCAAGATGGGTTTTCCCCTCGAAGATGTATCTCCGATCAGTTGAGATCCCGGCTCCCACGTCGTCGGTCTGGCCCGTCGATTCTTTGGAGTCTACGCAACGCAGAGACAGCGTCATCCGACTCGCCTCCGGCGTGACGTTCAGAACCTTCGCACTGAGAACCTGACCCTTTCGGAAAACTTCATCGGGTCGGCTCGCTGAATGGGGTAACTGTTCCTCGGGAACCCAACCGCGGACCTTGTTGTAGAATCCGAGAAGGAGGCCTCGCCTCTCCGTGAGCAGAACTATACCGTCGGAAATCTTACCGACGTTTCCTTCGTCGTATCGGTCGATGATTCCATGTTTACTTTTAATCAGCTGCTTGTTGCACGTGACGAAATATCGCGGCGGATAGTGTTTACCATTGATGTACCGGATTGCGACCTGCACCGGCTTTCCCGGGGGATACTTCTCAGCCACGTTGGACTTATTCAGGATGGGCGAAGCTTCCGTAAAGTCGCAGAACGCGATGGTTCCAGGGCATATCTCGAAAACGATACCGCAGTCGTTCGTGTACTTAACCTTGGCAGGCAAGATGCGTCCGACGTAGAGCTCATGTTCAGTATAGTAACATCCTTCGATTACAACGGAGTGCCTCAACGAGACGTAGAGTTCTCCTTCGAACAAGGACATACCAATGACGCGACAAGGAGCAATTTGACCTGAAGAGGAAGAATATACCGAAGTTCATACACTGGCAAGCAAGATTGGGTAGCTCGACGACTCCAAGCGTTCTTATGAGATACAATCGATGCACAGATCAAATATCTTCTCCATTGCATGAGTAACGCGCTGCCACCTACCCACGCTGAAGACATCGCTGGGGTCTGCAGCCTCATCGTCGGAGACATTGGGTTTGGCAGCGATCGCGCAAACTGTATGCCTCGAGTTCTTTATAGGTATATCGAGCTTGACGAATGACGACGTGACTTGAACGACAACCGCTTTCTTCACCAGCTGACCTAGGGAGAGTCCGTGGAATTCTTTGAAGGGGTCCGCAGGATGAACAGGAGGAATCCTCATCGAGCAATAAACCGTGTTCAGGATCGGATGCGTGTACATCAAGATGACCCGGACTTTGTCGTTGATGCTGACGGCCGCCCCTCGGAGACATTGTCGAGGTTCCACGCAAGCGGTCACAGAGCCATCGAACAGAGCGAGGCACACGCCATTTTCGTCGCTCTGGAGTACGGTCCCCTCTGCCACAAGTCCTGTGATGAATCAAGAGCGAAGTTGAAAATTTGACTTGAATATTTTCCGACCGATTCTGTGACCGCGCTCCGGAGCTCTCTACTCACCCGGTGTAACATTGTTGAGATTCCAATCGTTGTCTTTGGCAACTTCCTCAAAATGGTGAGGAACGAATTTGAGACGACCTCCATGACTCTTCGACACTCTAACCAGAAAAATCTGGCCAACGTACATGACCTCGGTGAAATTATCAGCGGAGACGAAAGCTGAAGCAAGTCCGTCGATGCCAAGCTCAATGCTGTAGCCGTAGTCTTCGACCGAAGCCACGGCCGCTTGGAGGATCATACCGTCCCGTAGAGTTTCACGGGTGATGCCTCCGTTCACATGGTTGCATAAGGCAGACAAATTGATGTTCCCGGAATTTTTACTCAGCACGACGACCTTGATGATGTGACCAACTTTGTACATCGCGTCGAGACGCATCAGTTTCTCGGGCTGTGCTTTTTGACCGAGTCCACGTCGTTTCACGGCTGACGATTCGGCTCTCCAACGTTGCACGAGATCGTTGTAAGGGTGTGAAAGCTGGTTCAGGGGAAGCTGAGCCACGCAGCCCGGAAGTGCGATCCTCAGACTGTTCTCCTGGACGTAGTGAACCGCACTGAAATGGGAGATCGCTGTGAATTTTTCTGTCTCCGATGATCGGATTTTGTTCGGCTCGATGAGCGACACTCACCCGAGAAGGACCATGCCCTCCTGGATACTCTTGTGGGTGAGAGGCTCGATGATAACATCTTCATTCTCCTGGAGTTCCTCGGCATTCGAGATGCTTTTGTTCTTCTTAGTTTTCTGCAAGGGTGCATCCCACAGTATTGAATTGCAGCAGATGGGGCAGTCGAGGAGGTACCGCTGCACATACAAGGCTGGCGTACCGTGAGCCACAAAATAGCTTCTCGAAAGCGATCAAGAGCGGCTCACCTTCTTTTTTGTGGAGCTTAGCACTTTGAACAAATCCTCAGTGTCTTTCCGTTTCGGCAATTTCTCCTGGCGGGTATCCGACGAAGCGATCTTCCCCCGAGGGAAGTATTGCTCTTCTCTCGACATCGGGCTGGAAGAGGAAACAGCAACCATAGTCTTCAGGCAGCTCGAACTTTCGAACTGCTTCACCTTGAGCGGCACAATAGACGCGATCGCAAGGAATATTGGGTGCTCTCTGAGGGTTCTCAGTCAGACACTCGATCCGAGTGTCCGCATCAGGACCAGAATTGCCCTCTGGGGCAAACAAAGATCTGTCGAGGGATATCTGGAAGTGTTTCCCTAGGTCCCCTTCTCGTGAGGGAGCGCAATGATTCCAAATGCGGAGGATTCAAAGACACCACAGATCCTGCCTAGCGGACAGGAGCGTTTTATCAGGAGTCCACTCATCGAACGACCTGCCAAACTTCGAAAAATCTCACTTTCACAGGTAGTGGCTGAATTTCATTGGTTCACGCTCCAAACAGCAGAGCGAGATGCGAATGTTACGAGGGAGCGGGTAAGTCGCACGTGCTCCGGTCCGTCGTTTAGTCGATTCGATCATTCGCCGCTAAAACAGCGGGGAGGCATAGCGAAAGGAGGCCGCTCGGGGGGGCGGGCCCGGGCCTAGACTCGAATCTGACACCAAGTCGTATGAGCTTGATACCTTCCTCAAAATGCTCCATCTTCTTTGGAGGAAGTCTTGCGCCTCGACGAAGAGAGATAGAGACTCATCTTTATCCTGTTGGGCAGCCGTCCCATGGCGTATCAGAATCGTGGTATTCCTGATCCGTGGAGACTTCGGGAATGCTTACTGCAGAAACCAAACTCCCACTCATTTCCTGCTCGATACCGCCTCAAATCACGTCGGACGTAATTCAGACCGGTTTTTCCGGGTCCTCGCTCATCTGCTACTAGCTAACCCGCACTAATCCAACTTATACTTTTACCCTTCTTCTAATCCGCGCTATGCTGAAAGCTTGCGTACTATTCTGTCACAATCACTTTCGACTTCTGCCATGTGAAACCCCGCTATTTTTCCCCTCGTGCATGATTGCCCTTCGAGGTTCATGATTCATCGTTGTGGTCGACGGGGTTGAGATCCGGGACGTCCATCCAATTACGCGAGAGTTGTGAAGTGAGAATCCAAGTGATCCCAGATTATGTTTTTAGACCGAATTATCTTCAAAATTCTATGAGGAACGGGCATCTATTGGGGGGGAGCTTCTATTATCGGGGTGCCCCTCATGATTCCACGCTGGGTTGTGCAATGACGGTGATTGGGAAGACGAGACTTCAGAAAGCTCGCTTTCTCTAGACTTCTGAAACTCGGAGTATGTTCTGGAACAGAGCTTCTCGGAATTCTGATTCGATTTCCCTCGAGGGGCTCATGTCAAAGCCGGGCTACTATTGGAGAGGGGTTGGAATATTGGAATATTCACGGTATCCGAGATACGCCTGAGTAGTTCCCGGCATCCGATTATCGACGGCAATACTCGTCTGGCGCTCTGTGCAGGAAAAATCTTCGATATTCCTGATAGAACGACGGTGCGACAATCGTTCCATGAAATGAGAGCAATGACAGTCGGACTTCCCGACTCTGGAACGGGTCTTGGAGCCTACAGAGAGCTACTCCCTCATCCTCTCCCATTGCTAAGTCAGCCAGCAACGCGAGAGGAGGATGTCTTGTGATATGGTGAAGCAGACACGTGATCCAGTCCCGTGCCGATGTCCAACCTTGGGAAATAGGGTTTTGGGGAAGTTCGAAGAAGAAGAAGTAGTAGACTCCCTTCGAGTAGGCCTCAAGGGCTGGCTTGAAGAGACCAATCGATTCTCACCTCTGCTGAGATGGCAACTTCAGGTCGAAACAGCGGGGGTATACTACTTCCGTGACTTTATTTTCGTTCTAGTGGAAACCCATAAAATCATTCTCATTCAATCAGGAGCAGAGGAACGCAGCAGAAATTATCACGTATACATCGGGAATCAGAGCAACAACTCCAGCACACCAGCACGATTTTCGTCGCTAAGCTTTTGCTCATGTTAACAGAACCCTTGTCGCGGCGGTTCGACGACAGGAAGGCTGTGTGTGCGTTTAAACTAAATAACCCCGCATTCAACAAACATCCCTCGTGATGATAATACAAGGGCAATACTCGTCAGGCTCGAGCATGCTTGGGGAGGAATCAGCACACTTTTTCCTCTCCTTCCCCACCAAGGGCCGAGAACAGTATCAATCGTCAACCATTCATAACGGTCGGTTGGAAACTAAAATTAGGGATCGGTAATAATCCTTCATCATCCGGCCATTCCGAAGTTGAGCGGACGCGCGGCGAGTTTTGCTTCCCACACCTCCTCCAAACGATATGTCTATTCCATCTTCATCCGCTGGGACGTCATCCTGTAGATGATCGAGTCTCGGCCGGGATCCATAAACCAGAGCCCAATCGAGGTCGCATAGACTCCAAGGGTGATGATCAACATAGTGAAGAGCGACATAGCGAAAACAGTGCTAAAATCCGAGTCGTATTCGTAAGCATTCCAAGCTACTCCAGACGCAGCCTTCTCTGCGGAAGGTTTAGCTTCGGCCTGACGTCTGCTCCGGGTTTTCCCTTCGACGGTCTCCTGGATGACCATGAAAAGAGATCTCGGATGACTTTCCAGTCTCCCGGTCGCCTTCCCCACGAGCTCACTTAGAAGCTGAGCGGCTCTAAGGGGTTTCTCGTGCTTCGTGCCGTAATCGGCGGCGAGTCGGCGGACCGAATTCAGATTGATCCAATACACGGTGGAAGGAACTTCATTCATGGGATACTTGGGAATTTCATCGATGATGTTGTTGAACATGGTGTACTCGAGCATGAAAGCCCGATCGGAATCGTTGCTTTGATCGAAATTCTCATCTCTCAGGGTTCCAATAGCTTCCTTCAGACGTTCCTGACTCTTGTCTCCCGCGACATCGATCGAGATCATTTTCGCGGCGGCATCTGGCCATCTGTTCGCGCTGCGCGTTGAAAACTCGTTGAATTCGTCGTCGAGGTTGTTATCGTTCTCCAGGTCGAAGTGGAGGTTCGAGTTCATGGTGAGCTCCGGGAAATTTTGAGGCATTTCGAAATTCGCGATGAGGAAAAATACTGGATGCCGAATTGGATTGTAGCTCCGGATACCTTTCCATGCATCGCTCGAGTGCACTGTGTATCCATTGAGAGCGGACAGAACATCGCCCACCTGTGATGCTTTGATTGAGTTCACACTATTGAACTTGATGTCATCTTGAACGACTGGAAAACGAACAGAGCTTGCGGCCACCAAAGGGAGTAGCGCAGTCAGGAACACTCTCATGGCTGACCCGAACCCGGAAACCTCTGAGCTGATCTTCTCGCAGGGGACTCCGGTATCACTACTCGTACAGTTCTCCAAAAAGAGCGTGACTGATGTGAGACCTGAGACCACCAGTGCGGATGGAGGTGGTCAGATGACTTGTAAGAGAGTCAGCACGGATGGTGACTCGAACACGTCAATCTCGAAACCACCCATATTTGGCGCGGATGTTTGAACTTGGATCAGTGGCAGGAGCGAGCCGCCGCGCGCCGGTGGAACCGTTTTGATCCCATTCGGGGAGTCATTCCCTGATCCGGTATCAATCGCACGGCGCGATGCACTGGGAATTCGACTCTATGACAGCGGGAGGAACTCGAGATTGTGGGACTTGTTCTCTACCCTGAGTGCAGGAATGCCACGTCCGATTCGCTTGGAGGCTTGGAGGTCTCGATCGTTCGAGATAATCACAGGGAGAAGCCGAATATACGCTGACACGGAGAACGGGACTAGCTAATCGAACGATACGATGACAGGACGAGACATTAAGGTATACGCAACCGAGCTCCAGCCCGGCTCGTCGGGGGAATCCAGAATTTCGATGATTATCACAACGAAATAACTTAAAGAGGTAGACAGGTGCTCTGGAAGTGGAAATTCGTCCATGATGTCGCTACCGCGCACGGTAGAAGTCAGTAGGGCCGCCCTTGAGTTTTCTTTTTTCCTCCAATCTTCCCCAAGCGCGATTCGCATGCCGGAAATGTCGCCAGCTCTACCGGGGAAATCGTAAGACCGGGAAATCTTTCTAGCTCCTCTCTCTATCGAGAAGCCTGATGCCTCAAGACACAGCGCCCTGTCTGCCCTAATTTTAGCACGCTTCCGGGAGGGGGGGGGTCGAATGGTCTTGTCCAAGTTCGAAATTGATAACGATCGAGGATACCGGACCTCTCTGACGGACGGAACGTAGTCGCATCACATGGGAGCTACAACTGAACTCATCCCCTTTGTTCACAGGTGATGGATCATTTCCGCGAAAACATCAATCTCGAACCTTAGCTCACGTGGCCCCAACGCTCTATATAAGGATAGCCGAGACGATAAAGAATCAAGGAGATCGCTCGGAGAAGGAAAATGACACGTCCGCTGTGTATCGCCCCCCTACTGCTTCTCCTCGTCATGTCATTAGCACCTTCCGATGCGAGCGATCACGACGCAGAAGAAACGGTGGAACACGAAGATCGTCCCGAGCTTCAGCAGTGCCGTGATTCCAATAAAGGGAAATGGTGCACATGTCGAAAGCTCCTGAAGTTTGTTGAGAAACGAATAGGTCAGGTGCTCGGCCTCTACATTCCCCAGGTGCGTCTCTGAGGAACAGTTTGATATCCGACATTCTCCTAAGGTGACTGTCGCGAGCGAACGGAGCGAAGAATATTGATTTGCTCTAGGTACCTACACTCCCGATCGATAGTATTTGATTCCTCCTCCGTATTTTCAGTGCGGTCGGTTCAAGCCGAAACTCTTCCAACCGAAACAGTGCAGCGGTGCGAAATGCTGGTGCGTCAACCACAAAAGCGGTCGAATTATTCGGGGTAGCCTCCGCGAGGACCATGAAATGAGAACCATCGTGTGCAATCCACTTCTCGATCAAAAATGAGAGCGCGCTCATACCAGATTGCAATCAACAGAGATTTATTGGAATTTTTCCATCAGATGAGAATCCCTTTCGCATATCCAATGTGAGACGATGGAGAATTTTTCATATGTCAGTCTCTTCATTTCGGTGTGAGATGATGCTTTCGAGGATGTGATTTCTGTCACGCTAAAGGGGAAAATTTTCACGCCGCCCCAGCACAATCCTCGCCGATCCGACACCAGAAATCAGATTTTTCAAAAATATCAGGTATTCTATCTAGCGACAAGGAATCCTCACAGTCTCTCCATTCAGATTCAGTCAGCAATCAATAGCCCATCGATGCCGTCTGTTTCCGTCTTTGTTCCCCTCATCGCAGTTATGTTGGCAAAATGTGTGTCTTTGAGCTCGGTCGCGAGCATTCCAACAACGCTCATTTAATGTACCTATTTCACTATTTCCTTTCCTAGATATAAGTGCCTCCGACCATCAATCGAACGGCGCTTCAAATGTTCACTAAGCTTGACGCGTAGGCCATGGGTCGGATATTCGGATGAGGCTGGAAATCAATGAATCGCCGATAAGACTCTACAGAAGGCTTCTGCTTGTCTCCTGCGTCCCGGGTAGAATATTCGGCGGTAAATTGTTTCCTTTTGCGAAATCAGAACCTACCACGGCTTCGTAGACTGTATACTTCGGTGTGAGGTCGCCGCCAGTGATGTTAATGAAGGCACCTTTATTGCCCATCTGATCGCAGTAATTGGGAGCCGAAAAGACGGTTATGCATTTACCGCCGTGGACCACTTCATAGCCCTGTAGCTTCACCTCATGTGATCTGACGACGTATTCCAAGTTGTTCTTCTGCAGGAACTTCTCCGTGACGTCGGGACCGAATTGGACACCGACTCCACGTTTCGATGGAGAACGACCCCGCATGCTCATCGGGTCCGACCAAAGCAGGTCACACATGATACCTTGAAAATCATTTGCCCTAATCAACTGAGTCCATTCATTCAATTTTCTCCGTCAGAACTATAGGATTGACCGCCGTCTCCACTTGCCGTTCTCCGGTGGCTCCCGGAAGCGATCCGTATTGCGTATATCTTCAAGGGTGACATCGTCCTCGGAGAAGAGTCCCCCGTGAGTGACGAAGATTTTTTTGTTGATGACGTGCGCGAGCGGGATGCAGCAGAAGACTTCGGTGAATAGCTGGGCCATGTGCTCGGTGTATTTGGACCGAACTTCCCCGTCGAAGCCGTACATTCTATTCATTGTGTGGCTCTCGTGATTACCTGCGGAAGATGAACCGAAGTTACCCACATGCATGCGTCAGACGCCTATCTCCGCACATTAATCACGGAATCCACACTCCACATCATTTGATCCACAAGCGCGGTCGAAACGAGAGAGCCTTTCTCTGCGGGCGTCGAAAGGAGCTCTATCATTTTCACCGCGAATGTATCTCTGCCCATAACTAGATCATCATCAGAAATTCTTCAGAGCATCTATTCCTTACCTCGCGACATGTAGAAATGGTTGGGGTAGAGCAACTTGAAACCGAAGAGAACGAGAATGCATTCTACGGAGAAAGAACCGCGGTCGACGAAGTCCCCATTGAAAAGATAGGGGTTGCTCTCTGAGGGCATTCCATTTAGCTTGAATATATTCAAGAGGTCATAAAACTGTCCGTGAATGTCGCCGCAGATTGTGAACTTCTGCCCCTGAAATATCAACGGGGGAGCTTGAACGGATCGTTCCGATCGATAGATTCAATTCCGATGCGTCTAACTTCCGCATAGTCTGAAAAAAGTTTTCCCAAGAGTACTCACATCGGGCACTTCGATATCGACAAGCGTCGGACACTTCTCGAAGATGGCTTTCGCTTCAAGAAGGATCTGATAGGCGTACTTGCGATGGAGTTTGCCGCATTTTGACAATTTGTCGATGAGCTGCTCCATGAACTCGGCGGTGATGCCTTTTTCATCGAGGCAAGGTCCGTCGTAATCGTCATCGATGCTCATAGAATCGAGATCCAAAGCATCAGCTACGCTTTTTTTCACATCGTCGACACGGATGGCGTTCTCGAAGGCTATCCGTTGCACTATTTTCTTGCACTCCAGGTAACGTTTCTTTGCATCTTGGTCATTCGGGCAGGCATTTGTTACCTGAGGATTTTAAGCATGTTTGATATGGGGTGTAGAGGTGTTCCACAGCGTGAAAGCCCATGAGCCGCCCTTTTTGCCATTATCTGTCAACATGTTCCCTCTTCACTTACGGCTTCGAAGTCTCTCAGCGCGAATTTAAACTTGCCAAGAGACATGTAGGCTTGCGCACGTCGGTAATAACCCTTGACATATTTCCGATCCAACAGTATCGCTTCCGTTGCATCTCGCAATGCGTAGCCGGAACATTCCAACTTCAAGTATGCAAAACTTCTGTTGCCGTACAGAATTGCACTCGGCTCCGCCTCAATCGCCTCACTGTACAGCTGTACGGCCTCCTCGTAGCGTTGCTCTGGAACGGAAGGTGACTCTATGAGTCTCGATATTCGCTCTCGAACAGATATTCCTCGGTACCGCCAACCCAGAATTCTCCGAGCTCACACCAGGAGCACGAGGATAAGATTCGGACCGAACTCGCATGCTGGTGACGACGTCTCTCAGCAGACACTGCGTTTGGAAATTAGGCACACGAACATTGTGGCTTTGCGGATCACAACAGGAGCTCAATATTTCCGTTTGTTTCAAACCTGGGGCAGTGTGAGTGGCTGCTCTTCGGGGACTGCGAGGAGACCCAGAAAAAATTTATCACCACTTCAAATTCAGAATCTTTCCCCATCGAATCCGAGTTCCTATTATCTGCGTCTGTACGTGAATCAAAGAGGATTCCCCACAACTCGTAACATGGACAGAACGCTTGGCCGCATCAATCGATCCCGGGCCTGTCCAGCCAAAGCGGAAGTCCCTCGGATTTTAAGAAAAACTCCGTTCATCGATTGGGTCGGAAATATGAATCCAGTCCGTTGAGGACACCAGAAACGAATGAATGTCGATTTCCGGATCGAGGACCCTCCAGGAAGAAATGCGCTCGAGGGGATTGAACATCCCCGCGCGGAGCGGCATGGCTCGAGTTCGTCGACGGATGAGCATGCGTCGGCGACTGAGTGCGAACTCGTTGGCGACCCGTTAGAAACGAATTAGAGCACGCCAGGATGAACCCCTCCCCCGCCCTACCATTAGGAATGGCGGAAGAACGTACCTTTGAACTTGGCATTGGCTTTTTCTTTCAGTTCGATTGCCTGGGACTCGCCGGCTTCTTCGGTCATCGTTGGTTCACAGACTGACTGAGTGAGTGTGTTTGTTTATGTTTTGAATCCGACTACACCGACGACACTGATCGACGGCGACCGACAACGGCAGCCGCGATTGAGCGAATACGATAGCGACGAACTCACTTCCTCGCGCACCAGAAAAACCGCCTTTTCGAACTCCAAACGGATCTCGGAGGTTGCTCTAAACGTCAAAGCTCAATCACACTGTTAAAAGGTTTTTCTTTCACAGAAAAGCGATAGCTGATCGGCCATGACTGGATTTAAATCACCAAGAACTTCGTTTACGGATCCCCACTGAATAGGCTGGATCCTTCTCCTGTCCCCGATCTCTCGAAGGCTCGGTACCATGTATGAATGATTTCGACCGTCGTCAGTGGGCGAGAATAAAGAGGGAGATCCGATCAGTCAGCAGATAGCGGCTTCGCCAGACTCGATAGACGACCGTATGTATACACATATATATCGGAACACCGCGGCGGCGGGGAGCGGGGGACGAGCAGAAAGCTAGCTAGTGAAAACAAAGGTGCAATAATAATAATAGCGGTGCGGCTAAGCGTCGGGTATATGGCCAGGGGCGGCAGGACGCCGTTCTCATCGGGGGCGGGACGCTTCGGCTCAAGCTTGAGCTCCTGAAAACACCCGGGGCGGCAAGGGGATTCCATGTGGACTTTCGCAGCGTGAAATTCGGGAGCGATATATAGCAGACGGGCCGGCGCAAGATCTCGGTGATGATCTCTACTCCCGACCCATGAGTCATGAGGGCTTCCCGCTTTCCGCGCGTTCAGGCTGGAATGACGGATGCTGGACGCGAAACGCGGAAGATCATTGGTTCATTTCGAGGATTTTGTGGATTTATTTTCATCCGCGGAGTTCACCACGAATATCTTGATACTCGGAGGGTGTCAAACTGTTGAATCTAGTTGCCTAATAAAATCTCAATTATCTAGGCTCGGAGCTTCTCCGTAGGGACTCATCATTCATCATTCCCCAGGAATAGTTCGTTTGCGCACATGGAATTTGAGATAGCGAAGGTGGTCCCACACCCATAATTCGTGATTGAGGCTGAGAGTTTTTGAAGTTTCACGGCACATGTAAGTCCTCTATGAAAGTCTATGAGGCCGAAAATGTCGTGAATCTCCGGAAAAAATGCCGTGAAAGGTTCCCAGCCCTGCTCAGGATATACTTCCAAGAGATCCGCACTTTGCACCGACAAGAGAAGGCAGTCAGTCAGTCAGTCAGACGGTCACACCATCTTTGTTTCATCCTGGCGGCGAGAATCGACGGGATCGGATATCCACGCGATAAGGATTTTACGTCGGTGAATGTACTGACAGCGTAGTCCCTCGCCGAATAACCCCTCCCACCGCCAGGCCCGCGAAGACCCTCGATTGTTTCCTCTCGAGCATCTGATCGAAATAACATTTTCTTCTTCAACCATTTATTAACTGTTGACCAGTTTATATACCTAATTTGAATATACAAGATTTACGTCCACCTTTCTTCGTGCATTGCTGAAGATGATACGTTCCGCCTATTTCCCCGATTAGGGAAATAACATTTTAAAAACCTGGTGCACTCGAACGCCACTCCGTAAAACCCTCTGATAACCCGGAAAGTCCGGCTCAGGAATCAGCGAATACAGGACAACCCTGCATATATGACGCATAAGCCATAAGCCCCGTCGGCTCTCCGCATTTGATTCTCAGCATTGACCTCCAGACCCTTCAAACAAATTATTATCACTGGAGTCTCGAACCGTTCAGCAGGAATCTCCAGGAACCCTTCGGCGTTGGCCGTCTGCTCATATTAAGCTCCCTTTGCGGCTGTCTACATATGTTCCTTATACTCCCCCCAATCGTACATCCTGCGGATGCACTGCGAGGAGCTAGCGGCCGGTAGGCACTCCAATATCCTGCTCGGAATAATCCTCGATAGTCGACTCAGTCTCGACGATGAGCATCACAAATCACAAGGTGCAATCTGAGGTCGTGTGGTCCCGGGTCCCGGATATATCGGTGTCGAAAAGCAAGAATCTATGCTGGACGCTGGGGCTATATGCGACAGGTACCGATATCATTATCGTCGGAGATGAAATATCCTCAATCGGGCATATTCAGATTACAAAAGATAACCACCAGCCAAATATCCTTATCGTCGAAGATTAAACTCAACATCGTAATTGTCGGAGAGATATCAGACTAATTTCAGACTTGAGAGAAAATAACGGCAATCGCCCCATTCTGATTCCTGATAGGAGCTGATACGCTCGAGTCCTTTCACGATATGATGCGCCCTCAATATCAACGAGCCTTACCTATCGGACGCGGCGTAAGAAAGCATATGTGACCATGAAAAACACACATACATATGTTTTCATATGTTTCGATGTGGACACCACACGATCCGGGCCGTCTTAACACGCGCATTCTAAACTTCAAACTCCAAACCAGTTTACCGTATTTATTCTAATTGAACGGTTTGCTCCGATGGAGCGGCACCCACACGGGAGTTTGAAAAATAGATCGGTGTGCTCCAGAAGCACGGCATGCCCCAATAGAACGGCAGGGGAAAATGACTCGAAGGAAGACGATCTAAATTATAAGATCAGGTGAAGATATCGAAGGCATGCAATACGATTCTTCAGGATGGGAATTGCGCTATTCGTTGCACCAAAGATGAGACATTCCTCAGACGCGTCAGAGGAACGTCTGAGGAGGAGGAGTATATCAAGAGGGCGTCCGACATCTACTTCGAAGTGACTCAAAGGGCCGGGATGAAGTTAGCGCTCGAAGTTGCCGAATTCCACGAAGGTTAGGATCCCACATTCTGCAGATCCAACGGGATGGCCGGTTCTGGTCTTGAGCACTTTCCCGCTTGCCTGAAGCGGAATCCCAGCTTATCGATTCGACTTCCCGATCGATGGTGGAGGACCTGTCGGCGGCCCCGCCAAGGGAATCCCGATTGGTAGGCTACGACGGGGCTAGCGGCACGACAGTAGCTGATGCAGATTAGGGGTGAGGTCTTTACCTCGCGATTGAATGCTTACGCGGCGCTCATACACTTGACGTTGTAGTCAGGAGGGACATTTCCGGTCGACCGTTCCCCAGAGGATCAATGTCGACGGGAGAGCTATACATCTCACACCGAGATGGGCGCTTCGGCCGAGAAATACATGAGGAGGTGGATCATCAGTGGTAGTGTCGAGATCTTGGGACTATCGGTATCGGGTCTTCTGCCGTTTGGATGCTGTTTTCGGGCCGAGGGCCTCACATAGACTGGAAGTTGTCAACGATAATCTACTAGCGCATGCGTTGAATATACCAAACTACTATACTTTACCATACCATTACTCTAGACTATAACAAACGGCCTGCGGCCTCGCTAATGCTCTCAAAGCTTCCCGAGTACAGGCTGCTTCATACCAGATGCTGACGAGTGCTGCTTAAGTGAATCCCTCTTTCTCCAGCTCAGAGTCAAATTACACATAGAGAACAACGTCACTGATCCGGATGAACTCCTTCTGATTGGGCCGTTCAGGTCCGAAGTTCTGAACGGACTATCCAGGAGCGGAGGGTAACGAATTCCCAAACGGAAGCGCAACACGAAAAAGTCAGTTCCTACGACAATATCAAGTCATATCAGCAATCGAACCCCGACCAACGAACATCCGTTGAGGAACAAAGCCCTTCAGATACCATTTAAAGAGTCTTCGATGCCCCAAGATTACGGATGCGGAGGCAAAGAAGATCACGAAAACTGAATTAGGGGGTAGTCCTCTCCGGAGTGCGAATCCGAATACCCACCACCAGAAAACTCTCCGAAGTGCCATTCCCGCCCAAGAGAACCACGCCGGTGGAGCCATACGAAATGTCTCGAGAGAAACGAGAATACGCAAGGAAGAGCTGGAAAATATGAAGAGGAAGAAGAACATCATCAATGTCAGTCGTCCTCAACATTTTGGAAGCCCAATCATTATGGTCGCAAAACCGAACGGCTCGTAGAGGCTGCACAGATTACCGAGTCGTCAATGACGAGACGGAACCCATCTGTGGGCCTCCGCAAAATATTGCCAACATAATAGCGGAAACAGGCGGATGCAACTTTTTCTTCTCAGTTGAGACTTGTTGAGGAAATTCTGCAATAGCCCCACGTGAAACGAGCTAGAAATGTTCCGCATTCGTCACCCCGTTCGGGACCTTCGAATGCAACGGTTGGATCGGTTGGGAGAACTCGACGAATTCTCTTCAGGAAATCATAGATCGAGTCTCGTAGGGACAGCATGAGTTCCGCCGGTATCACGTCGACGATAATCATATCCGTGAGGAGTCGTGAAGAACTTGAGAGACACAGTCGGAACGTGTTCAGGAGCCTGAAGGACGCTGGACTAGGAATTCGCCCTCAGGAGTCGAATTTTTCGGGACACAGGTCGTAGTTCTCGGCCGAAATATCGACGGGAATACCAAATCGACAGAAGAAGAATCAGTCGAGAGAAGAGGTACGATAAGAGAGCCAGTGACAGCTGAACAAGCACAGAGATTCCTTGGGTTTTGTGGTCACGTTCGTTCATTCATCAAAGACTTCTCCAATATCGCAAGGCCCCTGCCGAGGCTTTCACTAGAAGATACCGAGGTTCCAATGGTCAGAGCGACACCAAGAGGCTCTCCATACCTTGGAGGCGAGAATATCCGGAAATCCAATCCTCATACTTACAGATCCTCCAAAACCTTGCATATTGAGCACAGGAGCCTCAGACCTCGGCACGGGGGCGGTTTCGACACAAGAGAATAAGGAAATAGAAAAGAGCGTTGCGGGTTTTCACTCGTACACGCTCTCGGACACTAAATTTGACAAGGAAATGCTTGCCGTACTGAAAGCAGTGGAGCAATTTTTTTCCTCCACACAGCGCGCTGAAAGAGTTGATCACCTTCGAGCAGCCGGGGGGCAGAACAGCTCTTGGAGACACAATTTGGACACACACGGAATGAGATTTCGATATCGTTCACGAACCGGGAATTGGCTCAGAACATGCAGACGCTCCGTCTCGTCTACCGCAGGAAGCGGGCGCTGTACTAATCTTGGCGACTATTGACATGGACAGAGTATATTTGTGCCCCTTCGAGACAGGCCGAAGATATTGGAAGAAGGCCACGATCCACCAGACTCCGCTGGACACTTAGGAGTCTTGAGAACCTACATGTATATTCCCGGTTGAGCGGTTCCACAGGTCGGATACGCGTACAGGAGTGGAAGAGTACCTTAAATCCTGTCCTCCTCGCCAGACGAGCGGAGCAAAGTTTGCGAGATAGAGATCGGCTCTGTTCGAGGCCAAACGAACTTCCACCGATGCGTATATGTCGATTTCGCGGAATTTACGAACGCTAGCTATCGGAACCTGGAAATCTGAGCTCCCTTCGTGGCAGTGAACCAAAACACGCCTCTCGCCGCTGCGAAAGCCGGGGAAGGGGATGCGCACGCGCTTAATTCTACATGGGAGATATAAGTTTTTAGGAATGTCCGAGTAATAGTGACGGATCAAGCTAAAGTTTTCCGGAGTCAAGCGCAGCGGCACAACGCGGAATAGAGCTCCAGATTGGAAGTCCATTCAATCCCCAGTCAAACGGGCTGGTTGAACTGCTCTTTCGTGACTCGTAGCTTTCCGTCTCAATGTACCCGAATCTTCGCGGAGGCTCGGAAACGGCCCTGAACGCAGCTGTGCGGCACAATAATCGGTCACGTCGCAGGACCAGTGGATGCTCTCCTCATTTTGCGCTGAGTGAGGAAATTCCATACTTACCCGCTGACGGAAGATTGGGTATCCATATCATGCTGAGCCATAGACCACTACTGTTCGCAGCTCGCAGGTAATGATGTCGTCTCTTTTCCCTCAATAAAGACCGAGAACCTCAAACCCTTATCTCTCAGGGAATTGATTGAAGACGCGGATAATGTTAGGAAAATCGTCTTGATATTCAGGTCTCGGACTTCGCGGGCCGATCGATGCAAATGTCACCCCCCGAACCGAAATTTTCGCATCGAAAGCGAGCGCTTCCACTTATGAAATTATTGTTATTCGTCACGGTACGGAGCAGTGATGACGTCTTCGAATAAGCTTCAGTTCAGAGGCCCCCTTCGAATCCACGAAGCATCACGATTTCATTATTCCTTAAATCATAGGGTTACCACAACTCAGTATTAGGTATTATAGGACTACAACGAACCATCCTATCATAAAGAGAAGATGACGTAGAACCTCCCAGCCACCACAATAATTGACAGAAATTGTACTCTGGATTCTGACAGTTTGACCATGATAAGACCCTGATAGTCATCGATCGTCCGTGTGCTGGGATATGATTGGGAGCAGCGGGTCCTGCTGCGCCAGTCCGCTTCGGGACAGAAAATAAACTCAGTTCGAGCGCAATCGCGACTGAAATTCGTGTGATGCCTCCCTCGGCTCGGTTGGCGTCGGGAGCATCGACAGCTTCGTCAAGTCCATCGACTCCCTGGAGAAACAACGATGTTTTTGACGACAGTCGGGTGGTTCGGTGCTCGAAAAACGGTGCGTCAAAGGTGACCTTTGCGAGCCCTCGGAGCCTCAAAGATCTTCGGAGGTACTGAGTCACTCCTCAATGTTTCGAGACTTCCCGGTCCAGACAGACAGATTAAAACTTAACTGAAAGGGGTGATATCGATCATTAATTTTCCATACATTCGTTTAGATACATTGTGATGAGATGTTGTACTGTCCCATGATCATGACTGGTCTCACAATCAGTCAGCTGACTGACTGGTCTCCTAGTGGGGTGTATTTGATCTCTTGAAAACAGGTTCGCCACAATGGGGGTCTCCTCGATAAAACCGCAGCTGTTTCCTCCCCTCTGTGTAACTTCCCGCACGAGAAACCACAGCCAGGACTGACGAAATTCTTTGAGATCATGTACGAGCCTCCTCGTCGAATCTAGGCTTCCTCAGCTTCCTCGAATCTAGGCTTCCTCAGCTTCCTCGAATTGACGATCACACAATTCTTTGTCGCATGTCACCACTCCCTCGGGAATCCGTCGAGCTGCCTTGCAGATTATACCAGAAAGAAGAGTGGGCATTTTGCTGCGTACGAGAAAGAGATCGATCCGGTTTTCGCCACCGCGTTCTGCACTAGGACCGAACACTCAGGATTCCTCGACCTTGAGTCGACGCTCTCGTAATTCCGCATCTCTTGCGACTTCTCTCAGGAGAGCCCTGCACTCCGCTCATAGACCCGATTTGTGGCTGAACGCATCTCTCAGCAAGGGTCGGTATAATGCGGTTCCAAGACGGTGCCGCTTGTGGTGGTCGTAGCTTCGCCGACGGTGCCTGCCTAATAATAAATCCAAGTTTCCGGTAGCCTTGGTCTGCTTGCTTCTCAACAGAAGACCGAGGAATCTTGTCGCTGGCCCGCCAGAATTTGGTGCAATCAAGCGCCGGTCAACGAGTGAGGGTCCGAGCAAGGAGGCGAGGGAAAAGCGGTAGCTCATATACTTTGATGACTGCTGGCCGGATGTGGGCTCGCGGATTCATAAGGACGACCACTAACAAGCTCCGCTGCGTCCAAGATGCTGAGACCGCTAAAAGTAAAAAACATAAGAGCTTCTCGTGGACAGGCTTTCCTTCGGGTGCGCGATCGATCGTTTGCCTCGTTCTTATATCCATCCGCTCCTTCCTGGAAGCTGACGCTGACTGTTCGGACTCGACCGGCAGCTTCGTCGGATTTGTTCGAAGTTCCACCTTGACTCGTCTCTCTGTTGGAATCGCGTACTGATGAATATAAACTCACCGAGACTTCTAAGGTGAAGAGCACCCCGCCGGTTTCCTCCTTTGGAAAAGGTGGTGATTCTCCTCGCTGCCGCACGCACTTGTTTCGGTGTGCTCATAAACACACGGTCATAAGCCCGGTCATGGAAAAGTGAATTTTCAGGGGGTCAGGGTGACGGAGCGGCGCTCGCTGCGTTCGGATGAATCCGCCACTCCGCGAGCCGGCGGGTTCGAGCGTTTCTTATTCGGAGTTGTTTGTGTAGCTTCTCTGATGAGTTCAGTGGACCCCTCTGACGTCTGCAGACATCGGTTTTTCCGCGTGACGTCATTGGCGATGAAGATCGGAATCATTCCGGCACATCATCTCAACTTGGTGTCATCTATATATATTCTGGCGTGAATCGGCGATTGCTGCTCTCGGAGAACTCATTAGGGAGCGTCTGCGCACCTCCGTCTCGACAATTCCTGTATGCGGGGAAACCACGGGCGAGTGAGAAAAAACGTATATATGTATGCCTGACTGAGTATGAAGAGAACTTGGCAAGGGCTCCGGCACTCCGTTGATGACGTCGCGAACCTTCCTTGATAAACGATTCCGTTGTTGCTGCGTATAGTTCGCGTACCGGGAAGCTCCGGCTATGGGATTCATATATACTTATATATATATATACGCACAATTCATCCGGAGCCATTGTTTGAGTTTGAGGGAACTCCGGTGAGAAATATGAGCCTGAGACATGCGGAGGTTCCAGAAAAGACGGCCACTCATTTTATCGCGTTGGCCCTGACCGTGTGCCTTCACCGGCCCCGTGGTCGGGATTGACATGCGTGGAAAACGACTAATCGCTCCGGATGACTGGTATCGCGGTATCTCCGAGAGTTTTCCTGTACCGGCCGGAATAGCAGGAACAAGGTCACAGAGGAAATAGCGTCGGACTCGAATCGATGGCGAACCGATTAGCGAATCTTTCTGTATAAATGCATGCGCCGCTGCCAGCGAATAGACGGACCGGATTTCATAACTTTGTTCCGTCTCTTTTGAAGAGCCTTTCTCGGATTTCGCCGTAATTTGCCCTGGGAATCGATACATCCGTACTGACAGTCGATGAGGAGGTATTTCTCGAGAGAATATGCGAACAAGGCGTCTAATCTTTCTTCAACATTCCTCTCCGGTAATCGAGGGGGACCTTGAGCCAGACGCGGGGCCGATTCGGCGCAATCAAGAGCGCACGTTTCATTGAATGATATCCAGAGAGGATTGGCAATTAGGCAGACTAGGGCCTCAATCCGATTCGTGAGGTTAGGAACACTCAAGACGGAGCGACATGAGGCACGCATCTTTCTGAACGCCCCTCATTCCCGGCTTCCCCGGGGAATGACGCGCGTGAAGCCCAAGGAACCCCCGACCGAACGGATATCCCGAATATGAATCGATACGGATCCGTCGCTGGAGTTCTTCGGCGGCATGTTAAGTTGCGAAAGCTTCGAGACGAGCTGTTTTCCGAACAAAAAGCGCGCACAAGGAGCGAATCGGCAGATCGACGGCAGAGCTCGTAGAATGAGCGACGTCAGCAGCTCGCGTCGCTCCGTGTTCTTCTTCTTCGTTTTTCTATTCTGTTTTTCTCTTCACTGTTACCATCAGCCACGAGCCTGATTTTCCTTCATGTAGTCGTTGTTGACGACGATGAACGCGACTGAAGCTGCTGCTACCGCAAACTTCTCTCCCACAGCGGCCTCCTTTCCAGACCTTGTCCGCGCGCTAAAAGCGATTTCGCCCCCGGTGCTCAAGAGAGTTCGACTCAATTGGAATCAGTCGAGTGAACGGACGAACAAGCAAGCCAGCGAACAACCCTCTGCAACACAGCGGCATCTGCGGCTGGGAAGATTTGTCACGAGGGTTCAAAAATTTCCAAGTGATCGATACGAGCTCGATCGGGTGAGCGTGCATGGAACTGACTGAGCATTAGACAGTTTCATCCGGGAAGCAAGCACCGAGGAGTGAGAAAGAGCCGACTCGAGACCCGCTTCCCAAGCAAGCGGGCGGACAGACAAAAATTCAGAAGTGACGCAGCGCGAAAGCGGACGGACGAAGAAACGGGAGACGGACAGAAGAAGAAGGAGAAAACGCATCGTTTTCGCGGTCTTCTTCCAGCGGAGCTCCGTGTGGTGAACGACGCCGAAAGAAAACTGTGCTGTTGCTGCTCCCGCTGTTTGAAGCCGGATCGCTGCGGAGCCGCCTGTCCGACAACAGGACTTGGCATTCATTCCTGCCTGGACGTCTTGAAGTCGACATCGTCAACGGGATAGCCAAAAATCCCGTGAAAAGTGCCGACCAGAGTTCGACAATTGAAGCGAGACACACATCTGAAGAAGCAGCATGGAGGGATTTGCGCACGGGTACGTATTCGAACAAGATCCACGAGTCAAAGGATGGGTCTCAGCACAGCCATGGACTCTGGTTTCGCTGATTGTTGGATACCTGTATATGGTATACGTATGGGGTCCGAAGCACATGAGGGACCGGAAACCGTATCAGCTCACCTGGACCACTCGTCTGTACAACGTTTTCCAAGTCGTCGCCAGTCTCGGATTCGCCATTAAAATCTTCCACCACTTCTACATCGCGATGGGCAACTCGCTTTTGTGCACACCGCCTGACAGGAGAACCGATCCGTTGGCTGTGCAGCTAATGGATATCACCTTCTACTACTGGTGGCTCCGAGTGATCGATTTCCTCGATACTTTGTTCTTCGTATTGCGGAAAAAACAACGACAAATCACATTCCTCCACGTGTTCCATCATGTCATTGTCGTCGCAGCTTCTTGGGGCTCAGCATACTACGGTCTCACAAACCTCGTCATCTTCACCCTGTGCCTCAACTCGACAGTTCACGCGATTATGTACTCGTACTACTTCTTGTCAACTTTGGGTCCCGAAGTCCAGAAATACTTGTGGTGGAAGAAACATTTGACCAAAGTTCAAATTATCCAGTTCTTCTTCATGTTGGCTCATCTCTCCGTTCCGATGTTCAAGAAGTGCGGCTATCCTCCGACAATCGTTTACTTCTGGCAGGGTGCTGTCGGTGCCATCCTGCTTCTGTTCGTGAACTTCTACATAAGAAGTTACAAGCAGAAAGTGCAGTAATTAAAAGATGAAAATATCCTCGCTCAAAGCATGCTTCCCCATTGTAAATATGAGACAGGGACGAACAATAAACTCATGAAACATTAGCGACGCTCAAAATATCGCCCCTTCCTTCTCTTCTTCCTCTAAACGAGCATATGGACTACGGTGCTCTCGGAGCCAGCATCTTTCAGTCGACTTCGTGGAGGGTTCGAAGAACTTCTGGTCCGACTCAAAAGCGATCGATGATTGTTCAAGTAAACATGATGGGGGTGTCAGTCGAAGCGGGTTCGCTTGGAATCTCCGATGAGGAGCGAAAAGGCACCGTCTGCGAAAGTTGAGATGAAAAGCGGGTCAGATACGTCCCATCTTCATCAACCAATTCCGATGACGGCAGTCACTCGTCCACAAGCCAAGCAGCCAGTTTACCCACTTGCCGTTGCTTCAGCGGAGCTGACTGCTTGCTCGGCTGACTGGCTGGCTGGCAGCCCCGTTGGATGCGGCGAGGCGCTCGCTGGCTGGCTGGATGGATGGCTCGCTTGTCCGTTGGTTCGTTCACCTAGTAGCCTCATGACCAAGAAGAGTCACAACGAAGACGGAGCATTCGATGTGCCTTGCGTAGTCGCGATGTCTGATAGAACACTTAACCCGAGGAAGGAGGACAGACTAGGGGAACCGCGAGAGTGGATCCCACAAGACATGCAATAGGGAATAGAATGCGGGTCGCTCATTGCTACATGCATGAAATTGAACACTCGGAAGAATGAGAAGCGAGCTACGCTCGCATTGGGCGTTCTCGGGTGTATTTGGGAGGGATATGCGTGATGAGCAGGTCAATGATGGTATAGCACATGTATAGATAGAATTTCCTGATGAGATGTTCTTTGGCCTGGCTTCTGAAGCCGTGCCCCAATCGTCGTATTTCCGGTCGGGGACGAGGGTGAAGAATCGTGAAGCACCGTGAGGAGAATGGAAGTCTTTCAGGACTAATCGCTATCCCCATCGGATGTTAAAACAATGCGATCGGGATTCGACGAGCGATTCCCTCAGCGAATCGAACAGAAATACCCGACAATGAGGCGCATCGTTCACACATGTCCGTGCGCGCGTTCCTTTCCCCTCCCCGACGGACAACAGTGAGATGCGTTTGTTCTGGGACTACGTCTGACCACGACCTGCGGTTCGACCAGGTTGGGGGGCGATAGTTGAAGCTAATGAATATCTTGAATGAAATATCACAAGAGAAGTTCACACTCAGCGTGACACGAAGACACATTCTGAGGGAAAATATCACGTAAGAACAGGAAGCAGCTCGGAAGCTTTTTGTAACACGGATTCCGATCCGACACCCAAGAACCGTATCCGGAGAACAGCCCAGATTTCGATTCGGGTCCATACGATCTTGGGGGTCGGGGGTCATCCCTGCGAGTACCAGGCCGGCCAGGCCATCCCTAACTTCAAAACTTGCAGGGATGCTGAATGAGCCCCAGACCAGGCTGGATCTTGAACGAAGCTATGGCCAGTGGCGTACGCAGGATTTTTCTTGGGGGGGGCTAGATCGGTTGAGCTGGAGTCCAATATGGCGATTCACTCCTATACGACAGCATTACGAGAAGCTCGTCTGGGAGGGGGCTACAGCCCCTTTAGCTCGATACTGGGATTTCGAGCTGGTAGTGACCACTTGACAAATAGAAGGAGAGACGCTCCCGATTTCCACAGTACTCCAATCATTTCGTCTGCATTGTAGTGCATACACGTCCTCGCCTCAGGATCAAAGATCTGTTGTGATTCCGTCCAATTTCCGACAAGTGTCGCCCTACTCTGATATAAACAGCATAGAAGCGCACGGTTTCCTTTGGGGCAAAGACATCGATATCGATTCACATGTTGCCTGTAATGTGAAGCCCGCCTGTGAAGAAGTCAATCGGAAAAAGAAAAGCGCAGGCTCATATGAGAAGATATACAGTTCATGGGCTTACCGGGGTACACTTCGATGACGGGTGAAGCATCCTTAATCGCGAGATTTGGAACGTCGTTTCGATCTCGATGCGTTTCGTCGCTAGGGTACCCCCGGAGCCCCACCATGGGAGGAACAGTCTTGTCAAGCAACTGTGAGATTGCGCCGGAGAATCGGGTTTAACCACTGAGGTGTCCGGTCTTCGCCTCTGAGTCGCCCTCGCATCGCCTGCCGCCCGATTTCGAAGGAAAACGGCCGGATCTGGATTTTTGTGTTTTTCCAACCTCTGGGGGACGACAGCCCGAGCTAGCTGAGCGGTTGCGCTCGGAAGCATGTCGTGGAGGAGCGCACTCTTGGTTTCTCCTGACTTTCATCCCCTCTCTCGTTCTTGTCACCATCCATGGCCCTGGAACCTCTCACAGAGCGACGCGTTGTGGGTGCATCCCTGAATATGAGAATTCCTCTGACGTCTCACAGACCTGGAAGAGCGTATGCTGCGCCCGAGCCATTAGCATTTGGGCGACGATAAGCTCATCCTTCACTGATTAAAAACATTACCCCTCGTCTAGGCGAACCAGGCTGATTCGCGCGTCTGCCCTGCACGTTCCGCGTCGTTGAGTCCAATTGCGACCGATGTTGGCTCGACGCCGGTTGAATTTCGGTCACTGAAAGGCTCAATGAGCTCTCATTTATGTTTTGTGATTGCCATCGACTATCACTTCAGAATACATCGAGACGATGTGAAACGATGTCTATGGGACCCCATCGGAAGTCCAAGATTGGACTTCGGACTTCGCTCGGATCAAGCTCCAGGACCGAGCTCGATTGTCCAGAACACATGTAAGAATTTCTTTCCCAATCAGCGGCTTCGTGTTGTTCCAGCATCGGTGGGGGGCTCTCGATCCGAACGCCGACCGCGAAGCGGTTTCAGATTACCTGTATTTAGGGTCCTAAGCAGGATTGTCGTGGGTTCGGACGAGGGAGGGGGCGGATTTTGACAAAGATCTCGAATCAGGGTATGAATTCGAAATGTCGACCCCCCCCCCAGTCTTTTTCAGTATCCCGAAGGGAAATTCGGCGCGAGCTGGAGACTCACCGCCGCCCGAAAGTAAATCCGCTTCCACACGAGCGGAGTGAGTGCAAATATACAGATGAGATGCTTTGGTTACCGTTTCGCACTAGGTAACTTGGAAAGATGGCTTCTTAATTCAGCGCAGATTTTTCCCCTTACTGTCAAGAATCCGGAGGAGATCAAAATTCACAAACGGATATCTCCCGCCCCACGGGCATTCTTGGAGGGACTCATAGTGTCCAAGAATTCTCTGACTGCATTATCTGACGGATAGCTTCCGGAGTGTGTGCCGAACTCCTCCGCGCCGTAAAGAGAGCTGGGTACGTGCCATGGGACTGAGATCTCGCGATCGGGAGTTATGCTCCCAGAAAGCCTCCCGCGTTGCGAAAGCTCTGTACAAAACGACGGCGGGCCCCCTGGATAGACTCCAGCAGGTCAGAGACCGCGAGCTACGTTCCCGGGCACGGGTTTCTTCATGCTCAGAAACCGAGACAGTGACGCCCACCCAGCCAAGCCATCCGCCGACATATGTGCTGGTCCTAGGCACCCGATGGAGTACTGTTCCTCTAGCGAAATAGTTTGACAGCCCGAATTAGCATCTCACAGTCTAGGCACTCTCGCAAGGTTTCAGATACGACTCGCGTGTCCGAAGGAGTATATGTGCATACGTGCTACTGATATCAGTGCTATCGCGCCTAGAGCGACTTGATTGGGTTGCCTAGAGCAAGTGACGGGGCCTTTCCTCCAGCTTTGGGAGACCTCGCTCGAGGATTGCGAAAGGAGATGGCGTCATCCGTGGAGCATGAGCGGAAGGAGTCACGCGAACACCGCTCAGCACACGACAGATTCGTCTCCTCTGTGAGCTTGACCTCCCACTTGCAAACGGACTCAGATCAGCGAGTGGGGACGTCCTGGGGAAGTTTCGTTCAAGAGAACAAGTCTCGGCAACTTGGCCCGCGAAAAAGCGCGGTTCAGGCGTGATTCTCAAGCGGGTAAGCAGGTGTTGGGATCCGAAAATTCGTTTCGTCTACAGCAAGCGAACGGTAATCCCATGAATATTTTCGGATAAAGTCAATAATCAATCTCTGATTAGCGCGAGCTCTTGGTGAGCTTCGAAGGTAAGAGTAAACATTCAATGGCAGCCGATTGCTGGTGGCAATACCGATAAACGAGAGATTATATCGGCTATTCTTAGCGCAAAAGCCAAGTGACCGCGAAATGTCGCTTTCATTTGGCTCGTATCTCTGTTTTCTGGAAATGCCGGGCCGCAGAGAAAGCCATACCCGAAAAACCCGGGAGTTTCGTGTGAGTTTCCCTGTGGACGTATACCCCCCGCAGCACCTTGTCGCAGAAAAATCAGGTTCAAAACGAGTAATCATGCAACAATGAAGGAACTCGGTCCTCCGAAATCAACCAGATGATCGACGCGACGCAAGAAAAAAAGCTCGAAATCTGTCTCGAAGACGCGATCCGCTTGGCGGCTGCAGCCGACATCCGCGGAGTCAGCGGATGCCGTTGACCGACTCAACGCCAGGTGAACTGCTATGATTTCTGATCCGTTCTTCCATGCCTGGTAAGGAATTCACGTGTTCTTCCAGCAGTCGGCTCGCTCCGATAGCCGCAGCTTAGAACCTCTTCGACGAATGAAAGAGAATGTCTGAATTGCGGAACGGCCATCCCCTGTCAATTATTATCTTTTCCATCTAGAACGACGCGGAATACTTTAGTCTACATTGTTTGCAATATTCGGGGCTTTTTCCGAAAGCCTTCTCGGATCCGAATCGTCTCAAGATGTGATTCCTGATTCGTCATTGGGGAATATTTTCATTCGAAAATTATCAAAGGATCGAAAACCTCGGCTTCACAACAGCGACCGCTGTGTGCGCAGCGAAGGCCCTCCCGACAGGATAGGGCTCCCGCATCACGGGGGCATAAGAATATGTGATGTTTCGAGAGAACTGACTAAAACTACCTCATCGGACTCATCGAGGATACAAAGAAACTTCGGCAGTCAACGCGATCGTGTGAGTCATGACGGATGGTCGGCGATCCGTCTATCGCAAGTTCAGAAATCCGGAATCAGCACGGGGAAATCTCTGTTTCTCGAGAGTTCCGCATGCCCGATTCACAATGTTGACTGAGCCGTACCCACTTATCCATGGGGAGGCCGGGTATACGAGAAAACCGTGGCTGGACTTCGTATTGAACACCTCGCTCCAAGATACATCCCTGCGAATGGGAGGTCTCGCCTTCAAATCCGCACCTTCTCGATTCTTATCTAGAGTTTCTTACTCGTGCTGTCATTTTTATAGAAAGAATTCACGAGGCTCATTCCTCGAAAACAATTATCTCATACGGAAGGTATGCAATGAGGACTCACAGGACTTGTTCGAGAGCACGACAGAGTCTGTAGCCTTGTGAATCGAAGATAGAGCCGTCCGCTGTTCTGGTCATCTTGGGCCCATCGGGTAGCCACTTTGCTCGCCGTGCGTGGTAACGGTGGCTTGAGCTTGGCAATAATGGAGCCGCAAGTGTCTTTCAGCTTCATGAGATAGGCAGCTCATTAAGCAGTAGACACGGAGAGTCTGCGCTAGAAGAGCCATTCCGGGCAGGGGAAAGATAGCATAGACTTTTTGGGAATCTCCAGGGAGCGAGGTCTAGAGAGAAACATCCGAGAAGAAGACTCAAGGACCTAAGACATAATCCGCTTTCTTCGGGACGTTTTCAATATCGAGTGAAGGGCGACGAGAATCGGTTAGAGAGAGTCTGCTTGGGTGAACTGATTTCAGTTAAGGAATCGAATGGTAGAGTTGGGTCTCGCTGACCTCTGCCTGTATCAGATCGCAATGTCCCGACCGCAGGAAGTTCGCTTGTGTGATATGTCCGTTCCCTGTCACGAGGGTCTGCCGCGAGGCTCGATATACAGAAACGCATCCTCCTTTCACATCGAGGTGACCTTTTCGGAAGGTCTCCGCGGGGGTAAGATCCATCTTTCTCCTTCCGTCATGGAATTCTAAGCGATTCGCGGCCCAATGATTCCGCTCATTGCGAGCCGCTGGAAATGCAACCCATGAGGACGTGGGGAGAGAACCTGCGCGAGCGACAACTTTTTGATCTTGACGATGACCATCCCGAGTCAAAAACAGACTTCGGGTATGCGTGTTATCGTTCCGAATGATACGTATAATACGCTACACCCTCCAAAATCTCTGAAACCTGGATGGTTATTCCGAATAAGGGGAAGAGGAGTCTTCCATCTCTAATCGCACCAAGCAGTCCCCACATGTTTCGCAACCTATAGGGACATGGCTCCGAGAACAAAGCTGAAAAGACTGTTTACACTCCAGGAGAGGATCAATCAAAGCCACCGTCCCATCAGAGTGTCACCGCAAACCCCTCCGGGAGCTTGCCATGCTCCCCCTACCGAAAGCCATAATCTACAGCATGTGAACACTGATTCATCAGCAACTCATGAAACGTGGATCGGTGATCCTACATACAGAAACGCTAGGTGACTCGAGAGGAATGCGCTCCGTCGACAATAATCAGCCTACAGACCTGCAGGTCTCTCGTCGGGAGAAACTCCCCCAGCTGTAGAGCCATCGAACCGTGGAGCTGCCTCCCGCTGGAAGTACGAATCACTGACTCCGGAACTGTCTTCAAGATACGCCCAAAAAAATCCTTCTCCTCAACGACAACGATAGACTTAATTTTCTCTGAAGCAATGTACACCCCACCCGAATCAGAAGCACGAGCTAGCAGGACACCATTATCCGTTCGGACGATGTTCGCCTCCTCTGTAAATATAATCTTTGCTCAACTCGAGACACCTGGAAATGAATGTCAGATTTCTCATTGAAAAATATCAGCTTGATTTTGCGTATCATTCCGATGGAACCACTGACTGCAGGTGGAAGAATTAAATAAGGTCGGATGAATTTCGAGAGTGAAAAAAAAACCTTCATGATCTGGAAACAAGATCACGACCGCCATCTTGGAGTGAATATTCGTATTCCATAGCAGAAGATCCGATGGCAGCGGACTTTATTGAGTTGCCGCGTCCGAGCCAGATGCAATCTAGTCAGCAGCATCAGGCATAGGGCCGGGACGATGAGTTACAGGGAGTATGAGCTCTACGGATACTCATCGTCATCGAACGGGCCGTCTCGGGTGTCAACAGCTCAGTTGGCAAGCCGCCATCGAACGGATGGATACCCATTGACGCAATTCGGTTCTTCAACTGTATTAACATCCGGCACATAGATATTTGCGCTCACTTGGAACATTCTAGAAGTAAACACAGGCGCCTCTGATCGAAGGGGCACCGTTGAAACTTCTGGCCAACAGGAAACAGAAAATATTTTCACGGCGAGGCTCTCCAACCCCACTCCGTAAACAATGTGAGACTCCGACGAAAGAGATTTCGCAACCTGTTTTCAAGAGATGAGTCGTAATTTCGCTGTTTTCATCCCCTCTGAGAAATCAAGCACGTTTTCTCTTCGGCCAAATCCCCCGCCAGAGCCAACTCAGATCCTCGCAATCAAGTCATCGAGAATGATTTGCAGGCGACCTGGCAGATTCTGTCAGGTGCTATGAAGATTTTCCAGAGGAAACATTCTGCTCAGAAGTGTTGATGAGCTTGTCTGGCTCCGGCGCGGGTGTCGCTCAGATTATATCACGGTACGATGCCGAAGCTCACGTAAGGTGAGGGTTTTCCCTGACTAGATTCCATTTGTGAATCAGTGCGATCAGAGTCGAGCTAGCCACTAGTCCATAGCGGGAACCCGATGCTTGATCTGACTAGGAGTACATACACGAAGCGCTTACAGTTCCTTCTCGGGGGTCCCATATATCTTCCTAAGAGGGGCGAAAGCCTCATAGGTGGGCACCGGCGGCTGCTGTGGGGTCAATGGACTCCGGGTTTTCGGTCAGTGCGGAGAATAGAGGCCGATTCCGCTTCGTTCCCGAGCGCTTACTGAAGATCATTGATCCGAAGACCTTGATGAGAGTTCTATGGAGCGGAAATTCTCAGCCGAGCAGTTTTCTCAATTATCCACTATTTCGAAGTCCTCTCTATATGTAAGAGACTAAATAAAATATCCCATCCACTATTTCGAAGTTGATAATAATCGTCGTTTACTACCATGTCGGTTCTTCGGGGTAGTTTGATGTACACACATAGCTTGCGACATTGGGGTGATTCCCGAGTATCATATCTGATCAAGTCCGACTCCCTCAAGCGGCTTGAAGTGATATACATACGCGATGTGCAGGCATGTGGACTGTTTAAACGTCGAGATCCGCTTTCGCTCAGGACGCGGAGACTCACGAGGGCTCCGTGGGCCGTAGAGGACTTGTTGGAAACGCCAAAAATCCGTTGGGCTACGATGCTCTGAGACTGTTGTATCCTCGAGTGAACATTACGACCTGTATCAAATTCGCACGTGTGTTCCGATTCGGGAAAGCAGGCTCCGAATTCGACGGAAGGAGGTGAGCGAGCGATTTCGAATGATGCTTGATCTCTTCGCCGCACTCCAGGACTCCTGATTGGAGGCATTCCCGTTGAGCGCCATAGCGCATCCTACTTGGTGAGGGGGAACTTGTGAAGGGGTTCTGCTCCGTCTGCAGATGTGATTCCTCCGTTAGCAATAGACCCAGTCTCGTCGAGCACGCGGGCGTAATTGAGTATCGCCACGCGGACAGACAACATGTCTGGGACACCCGGGCTTCTCGGGAACCCTAGTCGAACAACAAAACAAGGGCTCCGCTGTGCTAATCTGAATCATTTCGCTGAATTTCTGTTAATGGAGGGCCGTAGGAAGGTCGCCGGCACAACACGCGTCTGAGTTTTACACCAGACTTTGTCCATGCAGCTGGCTACACAACGCTCGCAGGAATGAAAAAATCACCATTCTCTTAACGACCGCTGAAAAACTCATTCGCTCTTCGAATGAAACAGGGCTGGTCGGCTGTAGTTTTCGGAGTGAAATTCTCTCGATGATTCGTTTATGAGCATGGAACGATTCGAGAAAATAACTTTCGGTTAACTTCCATCGCCTTCATCCGCGCAGTGTGCCGGTCTGGGCTTCTTGAGAAGTGCTTGCGCTTCCCTGAGATGGATCAATCTTCGAGTGAATCGAAGGAGATCCTGAAGCAGCTGACTGATTCTTTCATCGTCGATCGTTCAAGATGTATAACCGTTGCGTGAGTCGCCGGTGCATAGACTGAACACTCCGAGGACTGCTTTGGAAAGCTCAAGTTTTGGTGCTCAATCAGAATCATGCGAGTCATCGTCTTCTCAGCACTCCGCGATCCTCGCTCGGGAGGAGCTCGTTTGGAATTCGATCATGTTTCATATCTGATAGACTCGGGGATTGCCATGATCCGTGACCATTCAAACTCGGAGCAGAACAGAAGCGGTGCCGAGAGCCCTCGAGCAGCAATCGGATGAACATAGACTAACGGGTGGCTCAGAGTTCAGACCCTCCGCCACGGAGTGCCGATCGGCAAATAGCGGTGAGTCCACAATTTGTGAGCTGATGTGCGTCATACTATTTCCTCGACTGACGAAGCAGGGGATGATTTACTGGATTCCAGAGATATGAAGGAGACGAACCGAGACAGGCTGCTGGCTTCTGCTTCAGTCCCTCGCGGGCACGATGGATACCGTAAAAGGCTCCCTCAAACCGGAAGAAGTTTTTTGTTTCATATCAGGCGTTCTATCTTGGCTGGTATGAAAGCACCCTATTTATCTGGTCTCTCCTTCGCGGAGGCTTGTGCACTGAAGCGAACATCCCACTAGGGTATATCTACTTCTTATTTTATGACGCAACTTCGCAGAACTCGGCCTCCCGAGGTGTTTCTGGCGAGACGCTTTCGTGAGGCCGAGCGACTCTCTTGACTTCTGTGAAACGAGGGTAATCGTCTGCGTTCGCCGCAAGTGACAATATCATGACAATGGCTTATCCGGAGCCCAAGCTCTTCGAAATCCTGATTGAATTGGAGATGCCCCTCCCCCATCGATGGCGAGCGAAAGGCACCGAGGGTTCGCGATTTGAATGCATTGAGACCGACTCGATGCATTGCGGAAAGTACTCATCGTGCTCACAGAAACTCTCTTCAGTTCCGAGCGTCGGATAAACCATCCCTCGGCATCGGTGCTTCTCTGAAGCAGACTCAACGCTCCTCGGAATGTCCCCCTAGATTCTTCAGGACTCCGTATGTTCGGCTTGGCACACATGTACAGGGCGGGGCAAGATATGTACTTTGCTTCCAATAGCCTCAGGAACTTGAAGTTGAGGCACATTAGCTCCTAACCACGGAGTCATGCTGCACCATACCGATCTCTGCCGAGGATCCATGCACCGCTGTCCTTTTCACGATTCGACTCCGCCGCGATTTAAATAATTTGTACCGGCAGTGTTCTCCCGGATCGGCGAGTTCGATACCTCCAGTAGACTATGCTGGAAACTCTCATGTTACGAAAATCCGATTACCGATACAACCATACGCGGGACTCAATTATGAGACCAACTCGCGCAGTATTTTCAGCGACCGACAGCATTTGGATCATCCGCATAGCATCTCAATGTTAAGTTGTTACCCCACGGCCCCCTCTGCTGGTATCTGACCTCTTCCGCATTTCCTCGCGCAATGCTCCGAGATCAATTGATCGGACCCGCGCTTGTCTCGAGAAGGAGGCATGAAAATACGCAGCTCTTGACGCAGAGAGAGCTTTGCTTCCTCGTCTGGTTCAAGTTCTGCAGGCTTCCGGAACCAAGGAATATTTCTCGACCAATCCCGTTACTTGAATGGTCCAGTTATTACTCGTCGTTAGGAAGCCTCGTTGGCTCTTTGCAGTGGGTTTCGGGAATGTCATCATAAAATGAGCATTTGGGGCGCAAGAGTGGAGGACGAAGCCATGCTACCCGGAATGCGGCCGTCCAGAGAATATACCCGAAAAGAGTAGCCCTGTTCTTCATCTCCACGCAGCGGACAAGCTGTGAGCATCGGGAAAAGGTCCCGGCGTCGCGAAGAACCAGATGCAAAGCCTCCTAATGTGTAAGATATCGAAGCGCTATTCACAGATTCTCAGGGAATCAATCTAGATCGTGACACCATCGGATCTACATATTGCGAGACTGAATCGCTGAGGCGAATAGAATCCGGAAATCAGCTCCGTGCAACTCGCATGCCCTGCGAGGATGATCGGTCAACGACCTCGCATACAGTGTGCCCCGGAGACTATCATCAACCTACAATATTTGTGAGTCTCATGAGGTCTTCAGAGAGACACTTGTACATCTTGAACTTGCTCAAAGACAAGGGGCATTACGTAATACTTGAAAAACATGACCGAAATCGAAATTCTGAGCGGCAATCGAACTCGCAGTCGGAGGCTCCCTTGAGCTGATAACGATCAATTCCATCCATTCCGTTTGCGAGCTACGCATCACCTCATCAATTTCACGTATATACGAAAGCTCCGCTTGCCACGGTAAGATGCTCGTGGTTAGCCATTGCGGATCAATCGGTCATGATCTGAGGCAGGCGGACACCTGCCGCGGCAGATGCGAGCTTTCCCCCGAGATTTCAGCTTTCTGGGTTTTGAAACCCGTACAAAAGTTCGCTCCGTTCTAATTATGCTCACGATGTGATCTACGCAAGGACACGCATGCGGAGTCGGCTTCATGTACCAGAAGAATTCGTTGAAAATAGATTCAATGTTATATCTTCTGATCATGTGATCAGACGGGAGCGTTGCTATCCACCAAACACTTACAACATCCATCGTGCCGGCCCGAACGACTGAAATGCGGTGAATCAAGCCGCTCATGAATGGCGGCAACTTTCTCATTCGGACGGCTGTTTTATTCTGTTACGTCGCACATTCTCCGTGGAGTATATCACCTCACAGGTGGAAGAAGGTACACATAGAAGAATATCGAAGATGACCACCAATAATCATTTTCCTCGCAACGATCACTGTAGCGGCGGGAGAAAGTCCCCGCGTGAGCGCTATCGCTTCACCGTGCAATCCTGACTTACAACCAAGCCTTCCTCGTGATTGGGATCTCGTTCTTCCGCGAAGGAACATCGGCCGGCTCTGGGACGGGAACTCGGACCTAGCCAACGACGGCGGCATCACCATAGCGCACGGCTGCATGCGTCGCGCAAAAGGAATACCTGGCCACCTACCGGGGGCAGATCGAGTTGCAGAGTAGAGTTGCCCCACCACGTCGAGCTCTTGCTGATGTGAGTCCGGAACACGATGCAAAGGCGGTTCTTGCTGCAGTTTTTTTTGTTGAATATCGACGCGGGCGGCTTGCAGTTTCGCGCGCGCTCGTTATCGATATAAATAAGTACCACGATTGGCCGACCGCCAGTTGATGAAAGAAGTGGAAGTAAAGTTGCGAGTCAATATCACCCAGGTCTGGGCGGGCGATTATCTTTACCAGGGGTACGCACAGGTACACACAAGGATAAAGATCGCTTTATCCATATAAAATCCCATGCTCGTCTCCCTTCAAGTCATGCCGATCATGCTTTCCGGAGGCGTATCCCGAATTCCCCCCATCCTTTCCGATTTCACTCGGGCGCGAGTTCTGGTCCCGGTCAGAGAACTTTTTTGAAGGAGCAACCCTCATCAGGGTGCTCGTCGATTTTCGGAAATATTCGATGGCTCATGCTAAGCGGCTTCCGTCCACCAGAGGTTGTCCGGCTCGACCGCGTTTGCGGCGCAATGCCTTCTATACAGATCATCGCCGTCCCTATCTTCGGAACCGATCTTTAGTCTAAAAATAGCAGCGCCAACGGTAATCGAGCCATAATTCGGAAGACGGTCGAACAAGAAAGTTTTTCTGTGGACCTAGACCCCGTTTTCAGAATCGAGCATCGTGAAAGCTATTCTGCAATTCGTGATATCTGTACCCTTTTCAGTTACAGGCCTGAAGTATTGCACGATCATTACGGCAACAGATTCGATAAGAATGCCGAAGTCGTTCGATGCCATAGACATGTTTCACTGATCTTCGCTCGGCCTTAAAAGAAGAATCTTCGCTTCACGATAAGATCGTCAGGCTACGACTTATATCTCTTTCTAGCAGCCGGGATTCTGATTTTCAAGATCGAAGCCTCATCTGCCTGTGATATTTCCTCCCCGCGGCTCGACCTGACTTTCCGTCTTGCCTCCTCCTCCTTTTCTTCTCGGGAAGACTACTGCAAAATTTTTCCTGTCGAAGGCTCGCCACGTCTAGAAAGACCGATTTTCTCGCAGAAAATTTGTCTGCCGTGGGCTCAACGAACTGCGAAAATAGTAGGAAACTGAATCGCCGCCGCCGGCGGCAGACAGAAATGCTGCGTTAGCGAAGGCCGGCGCGGACGCTCTGGGGTAGCCTTTTGGTGTTATAGCAAACACATGCCGACATTCAACCTGCACCCGGAGATCGACTGGGACTCTGCCAGTGGATGACGCGACGCTCGGGATCCTGCGCTCTATTACATGGCTGCACCAGATCCCATACGGCCATGCCGAACTTTCAGAAGATTGTGCCGAATATCGCTTCGGTACTTGGTAGATGTTTGCGATCACGGGGAGATCACTCCTCTTTTTGCCCTTCCTCCTCGAGATCACTATCAGACCACTAGGGGGAACCATTGGGAGATATTCGGCTGCTCCCATTTGTGCACCATTAGATTATATGCCGACTGACGGCGGGAGAATTGTCAGAGCGTACCCGTGTACTCGGTCGGGCTCAATTGAACCTCTCGAGCAAAATGATTCGGATCAAGTATCCTAGCAAGGTCCTGTCATGAGGTAATACGCAAAACGATTTATTACATCAAGTCGTAATGAGGAATAGGTGTGGACGACTTCTCAAAGATTGACGATACAAGGCATAAATCGAAGGCCCGGCATGAATCGGCGATGGCTCCTTCCCGCTACCCCCTGTCATACATTCATCTCGAGAGCGGATGAGCGACTACTAGGATGATTACTCTTGACGTTATAATAATATTTTTTCTCAGTGTGGTCCCCACTTGACCCACTTCTGAATTCGGAACCTCTATTCCCCAACGGGAAATATCGGCCGGCTTCGGGAATTGAACCCGGCACCTCCCCGACGATGGCGGCGTCGATATAGCATATCGCGGGGGGGAGGGGTCCCTCTAGCGCTACCCTCCGAAGAGCCCTTGAATCTATTCAGGATAGGCGGCCTGTTATCATTTGATGACCAAATCAGCGAGGAAAAATTGTTATCTTATGATGCCCACGACATACTTTTACAGTCGCAGAATTCACCGGGAACAGCCGAACCAGCTTCCGTTATTTGTATGGCATACCGATTTGCCGATTCAAGGGATCGTCGACCACGTCCGCAACCTCAGCGAGAATGGAAGAAATTATCCCCGAAGTCCGGCCGTCGGAAACCGCTCCGTCTCTGACCCCGAAGTTGGAATCTCTTCCATTCGAAACGCCTCCCAAGTCCGCGGCTTCTGCTCTCAGAAGATGCTTTGCTTTCATTGTTGCGTTTGATTGACGATTCACTACCGGAAAGCTGTCACAACAAATCAATGTGCCGTCCGAGAAATTTTCTCGAAGCGGTATTCCGCTGGGCACCGTTCTTTTGAGCAAAGACCGATCGGTGAAGTATCACTCCACGATCTTGTCGAAGATTGATATTCACTCGGAGCGCTCTCATCCATGGGTTCCCACCTTCGATGAAGGGCGTGATGAGCTCTGAACTTCGGATGATTGACGTCAGAACATCGTTTCTCCGGATGCGGACGATATTCCGGTCGATGAACCTATATTGCTACACTCTACACAATAACGAGGGACCCTACCAAATATTTCCACACTACCAAATCTAGGTGGGTCGTTGAATCGAAAGATCGTGGAGAGAGAGGACCCTCGAATATAACGAGGAGTTTTTCCCGCTGTTTCGCGATACGCTCCCTGTGGTCCTCGTTTCTGGGAGCCGTCCGTGTCCATGCTCGGACTCAAGTTGTTTGGGCACATGATAAAAACGACGGAGTGCGATGCGAGCGCTCACTCAAGCGTCGAGCTGATGCCTGCATTCTGCCCCGGCAAAGGTATTTCCCGAATCCAGTAGAGCTCGTATAGAGGATCGACCCACGATTCCAGGGAAGCACGCAGGGAGCGAAACCAGCAGCGTGGGCAGTGATTGCTCTTTCATTCCTTCACTCAAGTGGAGGATGTGCGATCGCCTCGTGACCGACATCGACGACACACTCCGATTCCCCAGCCTTTGACTGCCCGCGACGAAATATAATAAACATCGAGAGCGAGAGGACGGACGGAAGAAATCATCCTGGACACTGGCCTCCATCCTTCGTCCTCACTTGTCTCCCCCGTGAACGGCTTCAATCAATGGGAACAAGCCTTTCCGGTAGATTGCCTTCTGATGGACCCGTAACTATGGGGCTGTCTCGAATCATAACATCAAGGCTTCAGCTTCATTCGAGCACACGAGTTTCCTGAGCTTTCCGCGTAAGCATAAAACAGACTGATCTCCTGTTTCCAAACCTCTCAACACCCTACCGGTCGAGCTGCGTCGCGTATCAACGGAATTTTAGCGTTGCAAGTCCAGGGGAAATCTCGTTGTATGGAGGACAGAGTTTTCTCGTGAGGCCACTCAGGCGATTCTGAAGACGTTCTCATGTCGCGGGGCGCCACTCTTCGCTCGATGGTTCAAAGCGCTGGCACCGGTTTCGCCAGCAAGAGACAGGAAATACGAACGGTGAAATCCAGTCATTCCTGGGACCCAAGAATTCCTAGGAATTTCAATGAGCGGATCCGCAAGTTCTCCTACCTCCCAGCGAGCTCCTCGGGAAAACTGACAGCTCGTCGGGTCGAAAGTAAATACCTTTGGGCTCTCAAGGACTCTTTATACCTTCATTCCACTTCCTTCTCCTCAGAAGATCCACACAGCAAAAAAAATTCCATACCGCAATTCCAGATTGGAAGTCTCCTACCGGAAGCGTCCCCCACGATCCTCGATAGGATATCTAGCGGCCTACTGACGGAATTCGATTGATATCGACGACGATGCATCACGGGTTCTCCAATGCTTTCCCCGACGGGAAAGGTGAATTCCTCGAGGGTTGGAGGCAAAGAAGAGTCGTGATGATCGGAAAGCCGAATCGTATCAGAGGGAATTTCAACTCGGAGCATCAAGTCGAGGACCATAAACGAGTTAATGGCCGCTGATGAGACGGGGGGAGTTCTGACCCGGATGCGAGTTGAGGTCCTCGAGACGCTACGGGAGGCGGTTGACGCTCCATCGCTCAAGTACGCCAACGCAGTGGCAGGTATGAGAGGAGCTCTAAAAGACGGAACCCCGATAGCCCGAAACGAAGCGGAAAGGTACGCTTTCGGGATTCCTAATACATACAATTGTAAGAAGGCGACGAAATCCGTCTCAGGTGGAGTGGGAGTGGGCTGGTCAACTATGGGGGCACGGGAGGCCCAGGAAAAGTTGTGACATATTCACGGAGTAAGATCCATGCAAGGCCATAGATGGCTGAATATCATGATTCATGGTGAACGTGATCGACCAGACCGGAGAAGAGAACTCGAACCTGGATCCGAATGTGAGGACATCCGAGGATTTATCGGCAGCGTGACTGAAGAATAAATTCACGGATCGGAAACTAGGGAGACTCGAAGATTTGGAATGTTAGCCTAGCTCAGCCTTCCTCAAACTAGGGGAACGCGTCTCCTGGGGGAGACGCGAGAGAAATCTAGGGCAGACGCTTAGGGTTCCGAGAATTCCCGACCGACCTGATTCCAAGTTTCTGAAAGCTCGCCAAGCTCATTGCCACTGTACTCCAAGCTTATAATCATTGTACAATTAAAGGATGAAGCCGTATGTACGGATAAAACGGCACTGTGGCATGTCTCGGTCGAAACTCTATCTTTTGAGATATTCGATGACCCTCGGGGGAGACGCGAGCGCACCCCAAGAGGCAGAAGGGAGACGTAGGAGAAAAAAGTTTGAGAATCGCTGGCCTAGCTCGAAGCGAGCGAAGTAGCACTGGATGGTGGCGACCCATCAGAACCCTCATCCTCTCGGGCCTTCGGAGAGAGCTTTTCCCTAAATGGGGATATGAAGGGGCCTCGAGATCCTTTGTTGCAACTCAATGTGAAGGAATCGAGCCCGTTCCTTCTCGCGGAGCGTGTTGAAAAGCGGCTCTTGACGTCTCTGATTATCCGGAGGGACTACACCTCCATTTCCCGCCAGGCAGGTCGGATCTGGCCGTGGGCTTTACTGAGTGCTCTCATGACTCTGTGCTTGATCGAGCTCAGCGGAAGCGGCGGCATACGAAGCTCAAACTTGATGACAGAGCTGGCATGACGACTCACCTGCTCTCATCGATGTGGATCGCAGAGCGTTGCCTTGACGGGATCGGCGACAATGATGCTTGCTTGCACTCAGCTTGCGGTGTTTGTTCCTGAGGAACTACGAGTCGGAGCGCCTTCCGGAGGTGTGGGCTCGATCGCCGTCTCCGTCGCAGGGCACAAACTTTGGGCTGCTCGCGAGTCTGCCGGTAGAGCTGTTTCCCAGAAAGAACCATGGCCCGCGAGAAATCGAGCAGGAGACTGGGGCAGGATGCCGTGTCTGCGGACGATCCATGATGTTATGTAATCAGTAATCAGGATCACCCGAGTGGTGCAGGTAGAATCGAGGGTCTCCCTCGTCGATCCAGTCCCGACTTTCCCTTCCATTTTCATGTGGGTAAAATCTCGTGCTCGGACTCTAGGATCTATGAAGTGTGTGGATTCAGCCAATTCGACCCACACATATGTGGTACTTGCACAAGGGAACTCCACGACTGAAAAGCAGAACAGAGCGATCAGGTCCCCCAACCCGAAGTTTCTCTCAGGTTTGTCGGGATTCGCAGCCTCTATCGGAACTACATACTGGTGCCGTCGAGAGGAGTGTATGAGCTTCAACACCCGACTCGAATGGAAGGGAACCTTTCGATACCGAGCATCAGGAGGATACTGACCAGGAGGACGTGCTCGCAAACCCATGATCATATCGAAGCCGCACCTTTCGCTTGTGGAAGAGCTCATCGATAAGACGTCGATTCGCAACGGCGAGAGCAGTCTGGAGTCGATCATGAATTATGATCGATCCTCGGCCATCGCTGTGTAAAAGGGGATTCTCGCCCCTCCTGAACCGATTAAGTCGGGGAGTACCTCTATGCATGCACGCGAACCGTTCTCGGCGATTTGCAGCCCAACCCGGATCAGTTTGTACTTTTCCCGTTGTGCGTAGTGTAGCGAAGTATTACGAATTTTCGATCAAGGAGCGAAAAGATTTCGATGAGGCAGCCACCTGATCTGCGCCGGCGCTGCGCCTCGGGGGAAACTCGGCTGAGCCGCTCCTCATAAGCTGAAAATCCTCGGAATTCGAACGGAGTGAATTCACATCTCATCGACATAAACAGCTCTCAAACGCATGAGGGGCGCAGAAAGCAGCATACATGGGAGCTGCCGTGATCTCCGATGCCTCCTACATGTGTAGCACTTCTTCAGCGCCTTTGCGTGGGTCCCTTACTGATCGGCGAACGAGACTGCAAGCGTCTTATTACTGAGGTCGCAAACGCCCGCGCTGCTACACCTCTCTATTCCATTACAAAGTCTTGCAGCTCGTCGCTAGGGGAACCCAGAGGCTCATGCAATGCGACGGCACGGAGCTGGCCGCAGATTCGATGCATGTCGAAGGACTTTTTCAGCTTGTCTTCCGTGATATCCCGAAGGGCAAACATTTGAACGGCCTGAGGCCTCAGTATTTTCCCTAAACCCGAGATCCAATTCAAGGCTTCGATCAGACGCTCCGGAATTCGACTCGTTCCAGAGGAAGATCGTGGGCTTCGGACTCGGAAGCGACGTCTACTCGAACCCGTCGGCGTCGTCCAATATCCCAATAGACTATCCTGCACTGCCGCGGCTCTCCGACTCCGGGGCAGAGCTGTGCGCCATGGGATTTTCGTCGGCGGCGGCGGTGGGCTGAGAAACGGGCGGCGGCGGTGGGCGCCGCGGCGATTTTCGGCGGACCAATAAGCCCACGGCACGCCGCGGGATAGGTGGAACGCACTTTCGAAAGCCCTTCTGATCGCGTCTCCTCATTTGTCGGGGATGAAATACCATTGGACGAGTGCGAACTCCCGACGAATTCAAGTTTAATTGATCAGCCTGGGCTCTCAAGGACTACGAACTACTCGATGGAGCTTCGGTCCGGAACGTCCCGTCTCATTCGAATGCTATGGCCCCGCATTCTCGTGCGAGCTCAGTACCTCGAACCGAGTTCCAATTTTTCCCCGTGGTGTCCTGTTACTTTCCATGAGGATTGGGCACGGCGCGCCGGCGTTCCGTCACGCCGTCGGACACCGTGCTTGGGTTCCGGCGGCGGCGGCGGACTCCAGAGGTCGGCTACGGCGATCGCCGGCGAATCCGTGACGCGGCGCACAGCTCTGCTCCGGGGCTACCGACTCATAATTTCGACGTCAGTCTCGAGCGCCGGGGGCCGGACAACGCATTCGAATAAGTTGTGAAGTAGATGGCGGAGACCAAGAGTCAGAGATCGATGGCTATCTACCTATAAGATCAGGATTGTTTTGAAGCGAAGTGCATATATCATATATTACATGAAAATGCATATCTCATATCTCCCCCGGTGTGCATACGCTTCGGAGTCGTCGTATCCTTGCTGCTGAGACTGGCCGATAGAGGCATCGACGGACAGAAAGTCCCGCCTGTGCCGAGTCTCGGTGTTTTCGAATAACTTTCCCGATTTTCCCGTTTAGCCCATAGTCCGACAAGAGTCAGAGTCCCTCTTCAAGTGTCGATCTGCTCTTGATCGATCCGAATCCTGACTGTGACCATCGCTGATATTCAGATAGAAACGCCCTGAAATCAACGGCGATGCGTACGATTCTAGTCTCGGTGAGTCGTCGGTTCTCAAATTCATCCGACATCCAGATACTCGAATATGATATATCCTAGACGCAATGGCATTGCCTTATACCCGAGAATTTCCGAAAAAACTATCGCCCGAGCATATCTCCCGCCCTTTAGAGCTGTTTCCCCCTATTTGGGTGCAAACGCTCGTTTCGGATGCTTATTTTTTTTCTTCTCAGAGCATTTGAGCATGCTTATTCTATCCGTTTCCACTGAATATCTGCCGAGAGTGAGGCTGGTGACTCTGTGATCACCACGTGCCTTTGTGGTCCCGAATTTCCAGTCTAAGCCCCAAGGACCTGAGCCACCTGTCCAAAGATCTCCTGACTCTAGGCGAGTCTTGAGTCTCGATTCTGGGGCCCAAACGACTTCAGAGCTTTTGGATCAGGACCTAGCGTAAGGGACTCGCTAAGAGCTACCTTCTTTCGATACAAGCGGACCGTTAGGATGCCGGTCCGGGACAAAGCAATGTCCTCCGTAGACCAGATTGAACCAAGGATACTATACCGCTCCTTTGCGAGAGTGGCCGCCGTTTCAAAGAACCGTGGTCACGGATAGAAGGACCTAAGCCATGGTCTCTACAAGCGACTCGAGTTACCGGAAGAGAAAAACATCAAAGCTTGCCAGCCGTGCCGCCACTCCCGGTGCGGAGCGCTGGCACGTCTACCCCTCTCCTGTTTTGTCTGATTGTGGGTCTGCGAGTGGATCTCCATGCCGTGTAAGTGCGTTTGACGGTAGGCAGCTTGGCATCACATCTCAAAGGCTAACCTTCCACTTGCTTCTGAAGAGCGCGGGAGTCCCCCGCAAAATGCCTCCTTTCCTCGGAAATGTTTGAACATAACTAGCCTCGCGCCTGCTCGAACTGGCTCGCTCGAGCTCCGACACTCCCTCAGGGTGGGAGATGAATGGCTCCGGCACGGCTTCACTTCCCCCATCTCGACCGCTCCATCGCCCGTGGCAGGCTCGAGGGCTGCATCGCCATCGGTTCGGGAATCAGACTCTGGATCAGATTTGGGCTCAGCATTGTCGAAAGCACAGTATTGTCGACGACTTCCCTATAACTCTAGCTCCCGCACTCCCAAATCGCTTGACTCTAGCCATCCGCATTCTCCATCTCCTACGCATTGAAGTCGCTAAACTGGTGATTGGCGACTCCATTCAGTCCAAACACAAGGGCGGACGGTCGACGGAGTGAGCGGGAATGGGACAATGAAACCTAAGCCCCACGAAGCGAAAGCTGAATACCGCATCCATAATTGTCCAATGAAGAGAACCGCAATCGTCCAGCAGGCTCGAATGGTCGAGCATCGTATCGAAATTCTGGATCGACGGCCACCCTCCCGAAGTTAGAGAAGTCACCGGATGATCTCGGTTAGACCCGAGGTGCTCGAGATCTCGGGAACTTTCGGTACTTCCGGGGGAGCAGCTAACTCCCGTTTATGTACTCATTAAGTCGTACTTCTTGCTGTACCGACCGAAAGTCTCCAACGAACGAGCAGGTTTTGGAGGGAAAATAGAACAGACGGTCACACTTGAGGGCGGGAACCCCATAAAGCGTTTATTAGCCACATTTTGGCGTCTTCGGAGATGTTAAGCTCGCGGCCGAATTTTCCGGGCTCCAATCGGAGAATCTTCGGTATTTGAACATTCTTATAATAATGAGGCCCCGCACGCGGGCCTTGTTTCCAGACCGAGAAATCGTAATCATAGAACCTATATCCGCGCTCGACGCATCGGGCAATGATGAGAGTCATCAGGTCCCTTGTCCGTCGAGATTTGTTCAAATTCCGCATCGAATGAGCACTGATCAATGAAAGGATTGAAACCGTGCTTTTAGCAGATCATCCCTCTAAATTGCATGAGAGCGTATGCCTGGGTCCGATCGGTATAGAAAGGTGGGATGCGGGTTTTCGGCAGCCGCCAAATCGGTACAATAGGAGACTCTTGCTTATCGCTTCGGAGATCATTGAGTTTCCCTTGCGTGGGACCGGTTCTGCCCTCAGTCAGTGGCTAATCAACAGAATCGAGCCTCGATTTTCGCTCCGACCGTGCCGCTCGGGCTCTACATTTCGGGCCCACTTGAGATTTTTCCTAGGAATCGTAGCTTCCGAGTATCATGAGCCGGAGGCTATACCACGGCTTTTTCCTCCTTGAAGAATCACTCCTGAAGAATCAATTGTGATCGGGACAAGCTCCTTGTGAGGGGTTACGTCCAAACGAAGATTACTATTTGCCTTGTCGAATGCTCTTTTTCCGAGCCCCTCGAGGAATTTTGTGATCAGTCACTGGCGATTCGCTCCGCAATCCCCTGCCTGAACTACCACGGGAGACTACCAGGGAAGGAAGGGGAAGGGTTGATAATGTTGGATGTACGTCGATGACGACCAGATCGGAGAATGCGTTCCTGACTCAATGATTTCTCGAAATGGCACGCCCGCCAATGCGATCTCGAACGCATCCTTGCAAAAGGTTTTCAACTCAGAATGGAAGAAATTCGGCCTGTCAACAGGAGAAGAGCAGCTCTACGCGTTGCAGCAGTTGACCTCTAAGATTTGCGACATCTTAGAGGCGACCTGTCCAGCAAGGATGCCATAGCGATTCCGTCCCTTGAGCAAGATTAATGGTTGTGTTGGAGTGAGGGATTCCTCGGAATGGCATCACATAATCGAGAGTCGCGCCGAGCGTCGGAAGATCGGCGAATCAAAATCCGTGAGCATATCGGTGAGATCGAGAGCTTGTTGAGTGATACCGATGATCTGTGATGGCATGGACCCGGACGATCGGCTCCCCGGCAGATGGAGCCGTAACCAGGAATCGTTGAGACAGCGACTATGGTTCACTACAGCGAATCACGAAAGCCGGGAGGGCACGAGGCAGAATCGCATGAGACGGATTAACGAAAGCCAGAATTCTCATGAGCTGGAATCCGCGGAAGCCGGAATCGGTTTCCCACCGAATCAGCGCCCTTCCAACCATTGCGGGGTTTCTGCGATGAGGCATGGGAATTTGTGTGATCAGAAGGATCTCGCAGCTGATGAGCATGATCGTGTGCTGTTCATGAGCTGTTGTCTCTCGTTCGCTGTGTAATGGCGGTGATGAGGTACAAAGCAGGAGAGCAGAATAGAAATTCCCCCATTAACTTGCGGCAATCATTTCCAACCGCGGTACCTTCCGAGCTCCTCGAGTTGCTTGCAACGGCTAATTCATGTCGAGGGTCTGGAAAGCTCCAGGAGAAGCTTCATCAATGATTCCTGAGCCAAGTCTAAGTAGTCTCACCGGTTGAGAAGACGGGCGTCCTGCGTCTCTCCTTGCAACCGCAATATCTGACTGATCAGAGTTCTGGCTTCCGAGAACTTCGGCTTATGCGACTCTGGCTTCTGCGATTCTGGCTTGTGGATCCGCAACTATGACAATCTCTCGCGGGGATAGGAATCTCTGCTAATGGTATTTTTCTGATTGCTCTCCCACATTCTTCTCCTACGTTTCCCTCGGTCTCCTACCTCCCGCACTTGCAGTTCCCGTCAAGAACCATAGGGTCGCCTTCTTGAAAGTTGCTTCGTCGAGGTTGGAACGACGATTCTCGATCTCCCCAACTCTATTCGCTCCGCATTGTGAGTTTTTCCACGCTGGGAACAGCACAACGGGACCGGATGCCTGGCCTTGCACTGCTGACGGGAAGCCATCGATTCAAACGACGTGGTTTGCAGCTCCAATTCTGTATTCGGATCGGAATTAGCAAGATTGAAACTAGATGTGCACGATAGTGGACGGAATGAAAGTTGATGATTTGCAACTTCAATAAGGCACTCTAATTGGAATTAGCAAGATCCAAATTCGTACCGCGCTCTAGTGAATGGAGATGATGGTTCGGAGGGGTTTGCGATGGCTTGTGTAAGTGGGAGGGATAAGGAAAGCTTCTCTGAACACGGGAGAGAAATCTCGGGATGCCAATGGTCAAGGCGCCCGAGATTAGAGCATTCAAAGAACAATGTAGGACGCTTCTCCGTACGGAATGTTTAGCCTTGCAGAGGGCGCATGTATGGAGCCCGAATGAGGGAGACCGGCTGCGACCGCAGTGCCTCTCGATAGACGGGGCGCATTGCCTTTGCTTTTCGATCCGTAAGTTGACAAGCATCAATCAGCCTGGGTGATTGTTCCTTGCCTCCTCCGCTGAGCCCTTCGCGTCGAAGGTTGGCGCTCATTCTAGCGTCCCGTTCGGGATCACAGGCATCGATGGGAAATTGATGCCGAATGAGTTGCTTCAGCGTCTTGAGGAATGAGGCGTCGCCGGGAGGATGCTCTCGCGACTTTCGGATCAAGTTTCCTTACTCGCAAAGCTGAAAAGGTCTGCGCGGCGACAATCGAGGGATGTTCAAATTTAATCGCTGCCCGCGGCCTGGTACTGCTAGAGATAGAACGATGTGTGCTTCCCTTGTTGAGCGTCGCCTCGCTGACTCGAGGAGCGAGAAATATACAACTCAACTATAGTTTCTAATTTCGATATGATGATGATGCTTCTCCATGAGATGCTGTATATTGTTGAGACGAATGCTCATCGCATCAGCCTCAGCGGTCTCGTGAGAAGCTTCTCGGAAACGCGGGTGAATCACGGTCTCGATCCGGTTTCGAGCGATAAAGAGTCGGACATGCGTTCGCAGCGAATGACGCTTCCCCGGTCCTGGCGCAAGCCTAATTTCTACCCCTGTGGAAGCTCAAGCCATGACCCGGAATCTCTGGCATCAGCCAGAAATCCGTCAACATCATGGAGCCACCCGCAGGCGCACAAGTAACTCGAGCATGAACTCTGATTTTGAATGGGACTCTGGCAGGGAAGCTGACCAAAGCCGCGCTGCCAGAAGGAGGGGTGAGGCTCATCGAAACGTCAATCTAGACTTTCCGGAGCGACGAGGAATCACAACTGCACGAATGAGGTTTCCCTCATGCCTTGTATGTATCTGATATCCATGAGGAAGAGCACGAGTGTTTGAAGTTTCCCACGGAAGTTCCCATAGCGGGTAACGGCTCTAAACCCTACATCGACGGCTAAATTTCAATCTCAACATCGTACTCGATGGATCGACTTCGTAATCCGCTTGTAGACACGTCGATAAAGTTGATTCTGGCCGCTGTTCGATAATTCCACGGTCCCACTCACGGAACGACCGGGTGGACCTTGCTTCGATGCTTCTAAGGCCTGAATCGGAATTTCCCGTTGACCGATTAGGCACCACTTGCCGAACGTCATTTTCTATGGCGCCATAAAGGAACAACAGACGCAGAGATAAGGGTTTATAACACTAAGCGAACCCTGTACCGCGCGCAACTGTGAGCTCGAGAGGTTCTGGGAAAAGCAAATCGCTCCTTGTTTCGTTGCTGAAACGAAATTTGTGCTCTCGATCTCGCATCCTCCAACTGCTGCTTTGGCGGAACATTCGTCTGTGGGATGAGCGAATGAGAATCCCGGTCAGAATACATTCTCGGAGGGAAGATGCAACTGAGCGCGGATTTCGGTGAATTGTATGGCTTTCGCTCTCCGGTCACCCGCCGTCAGAAGAGTTCGTTTCCCGTGCCATTCCCAGATGTACAACAAAATTCTGGGAAACGAATAATGATTGACAATGTATTATTTCCCTTGCGCTCGGCCATGCTGAGCTCCGAGCTGACTGCTGAAGACTTGTAAACGTGAGGGTAGAATCGGAGAAGTTACGCCAGTCCGTGATTAGGTACCCCTTCTGCGATAGAATTATTAAGTCTGCTGATAGAAATCCTGTGACGTGCTGAAAGTCGTGGAGTCTATCAAAAGGAATGCATTGATTGAGAGAAGCTCTCAAGCTTTCGCTCGGCTCATCCGATATCATTTCTCAGGATCGGAATGCTCTAGAAGCAGATCGATCATCCAGTCGCTAGAACGACCTCGTCAGTGAGTACCTACCTCTGCTCGACTCGAGGCGCGAACGTCGCAGCTTCCTTGCTCGAAACAAGGAAGCTGAATGAAAACCATCGAGTCTGAGTGTCTGCGAACCGAGGTGATATACGACTCCATCCCATACTCTATGTCATCTATGATAGTAATTTCTACGAGACTGCGACGCAGACCGGCTCTGGAGCCCGACCCGCGAAACTTCTGCTGACATGGCTGATTCCACGCTGGAGTCCACTACCAGCGGAGACGTATTACATGAATTTATCGACCTGTGTATACATATTCTAGAGAATACATAGGTAGGTAGCTCCATAGTTTTTATCTGCACTAGATTCATTCAGCCCCGCGCAGAAAGAAATTTCTTCTCTTCTCAAGTAGACTCTGATCTACCGCTGTCTGGCGTTTTATCACTCCGTCGGGCGAGAGCGTGCACACATGCCACAGTTGACACGGTTCAATAGAGGCCCTTCGAGCGGCAGAGGACTGCTGTTCAGGCAGCAGCGGCTCCTAGGTCTATCCGTTTAACGTGCCCTATACCTCTTTGTGCTGCAGCTAGATTTGAGGATAAAACGGAATAAGCTGGCTGTGAGTTGGATGGGCCAGTCCGAACATGAGCCCTCCGGCATGAGCCCTCAAGCGAATTTCAGCACCGATTCGACGCGTGCCGAGCTCAGGCTTTGAATGACTTCATCACCTGATACTGATGTACAAAACTCATCGCTTCATGGAGATCGGATTTGCATCCACCTTAGATGAGAGAAGCTGGAGATACCCGCAGGGATGACACACTCGTCAGTCATTCTTATCAGGGCCAATAATAATTAGTCAGCTCTGTGTATATTTCCGGTAGGGATTTATATTCGATTTTTCTTCAAACTCGCGCTGGAAACTACCTTAGGTAATAGGATACGAATATATCGCTGACGTCTGTCACGGACGGCGATGATGCGACTGTTGGAGATGCTGGTCGTGCTGTCGATGGCGGCGGCCGTGGTGTCGGTGGTTGTGGTGGTGGTACAACATTCGACGGATGTAAAAAGCAAACAATTCTTTGCTCGACGAATACGACAGCTACGACGGAAATGGTGCTCAAATATGCCAGAAACAATCAAGAGAAAAGTGACTTTTACCAACCGCACCCCAGCTAAGGATCACACAGAGGCGCGGCGTCGGGAACCTGCGCGTCGCTCGGCTGTTCCTGTTTTCGATTCACTTTTCGTGTTCATTGTACTCCAACGAAAGCCATGATTCATGACAACGAGACCGCACAAAAACTCCTCGTCTTCTCTGCCGTCTCTCGGTTGGAGCACTTTAGGCGGACTCTTGTGAAGGTATGAGACATCCGGAATTCCCTTTTTAGGCAATGGCTAAGTACGCGATTCTCGCCTCGATGCACGATCACGATGATCAGTCAGATATTTCTGCTGCCTGAGATTTGCGGCGGGCTCGCTCGGAGCGATGAATTGGGATAGCGACGGGAGTTTCAAGCCTGAAGTCATCTCCAAGCGGGATCAATCGCAATCCATCTGAGAGGTCAGTGTTCTTGACCGGATTATCGAGCCGAGAGGGGGGGGGGGCGGCATTCAAAGCTCAAGGGCGAAGGATCGCCGTTTTCTGAGGGACGCGCGGGGCCGAGAGGTGACAGGAAGCCTTCGATTTTTAGAGAATGAAGTGTTTAGCAAGACGGAGTTGACCCCCCTCTTGATGGTGCTTGCACTTGAACGACTCAGAACAGCTCGGCTGCAAGCTGTGTGATCGCCGACGCTCTCGTAGCCGGCGAATACCGAATGATAAATAATGAATTTTCCGCAGAATTAGGAAGGAATCATGATTTCTTCCGCGTAATCCGCCTTTGCGCATTGAGAGTGGCTCTTTATCTCTATTGGGCTCGCGTTCTAGAATTCTCAGCATTGTCGATCCTCATAATGTTGCTTGGGAAGAGAAAGACTGGCTTGTTCTGGCTGGGAGAAGGTTCAATAGGTGTACTGTAAGCGGAGGCCGTCGCCGTCGCACAGCTGCTTCAGAATGTGTTTTCCTCCTCAGCGGCGTTATGCGCTCGCACGTGTGCAGCTCCGGGGAATATTCTATACGTAACGGCCACGTTCGAGCCCTCACGGGTCGATCCTCGATCCGTCAATTGTCTCGTCCGTGCTCTATTCCCGCATCAGCCAGCCAGCCAGCGACCAACCCAGCAGTGTCGGAGATGGCGCCAGCAGTGTCGCTACTGCTGGGCATCAGCGAACAGAAGAGCCGCGTGAGGTCGATGGCGGTATCGCAGTCTAGTTCAGTTACACATTCGATTTACACTTGAGTGCCGAACAAGAGCGAAGCAGGCGGGAGTCTAACTACCAAACATCAGGGAAAACAATAGGATGGCGGTAGCTTCAGTCAGTCAGTCAGTCAGTCGATGCTTCACACATCCCGTGACGGGGCAGGGCGTCGTGACAGCATCACACCGTATTCGAAGGAAGGATGAGATGATAATATCGAACGAGTAACGAATTTCGTCATAGGCCTTCGCCGCAGTCGCCTGTCAATGTTGTTTCTAATGAGGCGTTGTGCCTGATTGAGTCGATCCGAGTCGAGAGCCACCCGGGCGGCAACGTTCCTCGCTACTGCTACTACTGCCGCAATTAAGAGAAATTCAGTTCGACTTGCTCCATTAGCGAGTTGAATGGAGATACAGCGAATGTGAGAAACCGTCCGATCCTGGATGAGGAGCAATTATTAGACTGGTTCATCTCATCGGATATGTGTGGAACACCTAAGCCGCCGAGCGAGACGACAATATCCAAGGGAATTTCGATTGGTTCGAGACTGCTGTCACCAAAAATAAATTTCCTCGTGTGGAAAATCCGCCGGTATCCTGTCGGATATCCTGCGGGGATGCGTACCGGTACCGGCGGGGGGCATAGCCTCTCCACGGGGGAGTTTCTTGATCGGATTCTGCGTGACCCCTGATGCAATTACCAGTGAATATACGATCGTACCATTGACGATGTGAGTACGATACCTAAGGTACACAAAATCGTTCCGAAATCACATCTCGCTCTCTGACGGCAAATCAGAGGCATCCCATAATCATTCGCAGCATATCAATGATTGTAAGCCGATTAGGCTGAGCAGGGGGGGGGCAGTTGTCTGCACGAGAGACCTTTTTTGACATGGGAGAGACTGCACTCAGCTTGCACTACCTGGAGAACACTCCCGGGTGAGCTCCCGCTGCATACAGAACTCGACTCCATGGGGGCATATTCACGTGCCCGTTGGAGGACGATGCCGCATCAGCGGACGATCGGACCTCTAAGGAACGTATCTCGGAGCTCTGCCTCTGGGCCTGCTTGGTAGCTCTGCGCTCAGCTGGAGTGCGATCCAATCGGAGAATATTCTTGAAATACGTAATTTGATCCGATGGCCGAGTTCGTCTCGCTCAGTGAGGATGAAGACGCATTTCGGTACGCAGCAGTAAGATGGGGATCTTCACCGAGCTCCGGAAGCATTTCCGGAAGCGAGGCCGTGACGGAAGCCCAGACTGACGAACTCAGACTGACGTATCCTGATTCCATCCTCATATTCTGCTCCAAAGGGGAGCGGATGTTCTGCAGGTTCTCGAGGAGCCTCGATTCGGATTCAGAATGATTTGAATAGATGGGAAGTTCTACATGAACGCGAACAGAGAGGGTCTCGATGGCAATGGGGAAAATAAGAGCCGTGCCGGCTTGCGATCGCGTCTTAGAGCTCAGCATTCGTCGAGCGGAGAGCGGTGCCTCTAGAGTCTCTAGAGCGCATGAGAGGACGGGACACAGCAGAAACTGGTTATGGAGCGTCTCTCCCAGGGCGAGGCCGATGGAATTCGTTCCCCTTCCGCTCCATACGGATCTACTCGAGGCGGAGCTGAAATCCGTCGATCTTCCTAGAGCTCTAGAAGTTGGGATGAGCTATCGTCCTCGTATTACGATCGAGGCACAGGGTTAGCTCCGAGAGAAAAAGACATGAGCGCGAAGCTGAGGATGGTTTTTCCTCCTTCCGAGACACCGAACCTACAGAGCTAGTTTTAAGAATCGGCGTTCTGAGCTCCCCGTGTCACAATCTTCTCGTGCCGTGAGGATTCGCGGAGATAAGGTGCACGCGGGTTGGGAATTCACTCGCGGTCAGAGCATCAGCCAGGACGTATCCAGGAGATAATTCCTCTTCGAAGATCCTCGCCTACGAGTTTTGAATAGTCTATGCAGTCTCTGATCGCAAGGATTGAACTTGAGCTCCGTTCGGTATACAGGGTTGCTATTTCATTCCAGGAGAATCTTTCGTGAGCCGAGAGTTCGGGTCGACTTTCCCGCGTCGTGAGGTGTGGGATAGCTTGATCGGTCGAAAAGGAGCTCGAACGTTTTAGGAAGGAGTAAATATGGCTTATCCACGGACCGATTTTCTCCGTTCCCGGATGAAAATCCGACTTCATGGTGGACTCGATCCAGGTCCTTCAAGGAAGACGGGGACAATATCGCGAACACATTCCCTGCCGCAGTCTCTTGTGGCTCCGAGATCCCACGAATCTATGAACAGTGGTTTCGATGCTGATGCCACGATCGAAATCGCGCTCTTGTGGGTATGGGCTCCGTTCCGGAAATGATCGGGTCTCGGATCAAGAGCCTGACTCGAGGATGAGGTGGCCGACAGACCGGAGGAATCGGCTCAAGAGCCCCAGGCTCATGAGGCAGCCACCTCTGGATACGAGTGTTCTCTCGAGTCCGACGCTCGAAGGGCTGCTTCATCCGAGTCGGATCCTGCGATGGATCTCTGCATTAGATCTGAGCGCCTGACCTAGATCACTCATGGGGAATAGATGAGTCTCGACCTTCGACTCTCAGCGAAGTTAGCGCTTCAGCGGTGTTGCGCTGTCGATCGGATGTCATTGAGCATCATGCCGCGAAGTCTTTGGCGCCTGAATGAAGATTGTCTCATCGTAGACCGACTCGAAGCGGTGAGGTTCTGCTGTCCTTCGGAAGAGATTGCGGGGGCTCCTCACGTAAGATGCAACAGCCATGAGATGGGAAAAAAGGCACTTTCCCGACTCAAGTTCACATATGTCCACAAATCGAATAAGATGGGCGTGGTCTGCCTGCTTGACAATAAACTCCGCCTATATCTCGCTTACGGCCCGTCCACCGTGAGCGTCGCTCGCGGCAACACCGGCTGGCTCGTCGCACCCTCCCCTGGCCGGTACGCGCCGTCAACAAGAACGACTACCTCGACGCTGACTGAGCCGTTCGAGTCACTAGAAGCGTTGCCAACAGCGTGCGCGGATCGACTTTCTTCGATCACGAGGGGTTTTTCGTTTGAGAGTATTCGACCGATGGAATCGGAATCCCCTGGACCTTTGTTTTCCTCGTGAGTACTGGAACGATAGCCTCGATGTTGCCTAAATTCTCTCAGGATAGAGCTCTGCAGAAACTCGAAGCTGCAAGAAAAGTCTATCTCCTTGATTCAACTGTGATGTTCAGACAGTGCATGATCAGATCTTCGGCGGTGGGCGATAACGAGTCCGCATCTATGGTTCCCGAACCTTCTGACTCGACGCACACTCTGAGTCCGTTCCTCGTCGCCCTCCTAGAGACGTTTGTTCTGACGTGTATCTCTGGCATGCAAGTATTACATGGGGACGTTCCATTCAGTGACCCTCTTCGGGGCTCGAGTTACCGATTCCATCATCAAGTATTTCCGATCGATGGGAAGCGATTCGGACCCTCTGGGTCTTCTACGAAAGCGCTTCTCTTCGCGTGAGAGCTCTCGTCTTGCGCCAGATACTGAGCCTATATTGTGACGAGTTGGAGATTCCTCCGTGCAGTGTCTTCAGCAATGGTGAAACGATCCCGGGGTATCGCCATAGGTTCAATGTGTGGTCAATGTGTGTATGGGCATTTGGATGTGTGCCCATACACACATGTTATACTTCTTGCATCGAGTTTTTAAGAGCATTCAGCCTGAGTTGCTGCGGAGCTTGGAGCGTAGTTTGCTTGTCGCGGGTCGTTATTAAGATAGCTGGCTCTGACGCCATCATTATAATACTCATTACGTCGTTTGTGCGACTCAAGCGATGGCACAAGCCTTTCCGAGCCTCGATGAGGTAGCTTCGAGCAATATTTTCCCAGAATGCGATTAATTTCCATGACTCTAAAGATCGAAATCCTTAGAACACGCCTAGTAGAGAGCTGTGGTCAAATGGTGTGTCGGTCGGTCGGTCAACAGAAAGTCCGCACAGCCGAACAAAGTCAAGCAGTCGCTCAGCTAGTCGCATACTCACTCAGTCAGACCGACAGCGATCCACCACCCACTGTGTCGTGTTGATTTCCTTCTGCGGAAAACAGGCAAAGTTCCGATGGCTTGCCGAAGTACCGCGCGAACAGTAATCGCGAGAATGTGACATTAGACAATCTGAGAACTTTAGCAGTTGATGACACCCTTGGGACTCATGCGATCAACCACCGAAAATAATTGCCGTTCCAGTGAATTTTGCGCATGATTTCTGAATGACGGAATTTCATCACAGGACATCGAGAATTTTTCGCTCGCTTAGCCGAATCCAGCTTTCGGTCCGAGTAGAAGCGGAATTTCGTGCATGTCCGCTCCAAATCTTGGAAATGAGGATACCTCGCATTTTGCTTAACGAAATCTGATTCTTTCTGCCCTCTTGAACGAGGACGAAATTCTAACCCCTCCATGTAAACATTCTCTTTATGGTAGCCAGCTAAACATAGGGCTTATTCCGCTTGAGTCGGGATACGACGATCAACAGTTGGTTGCTGCTCCGTCCCATCTCAAGAACTTGTCTGCAAACAATCGGATCTAGCCCACCTTTTTACAGGCTCCGCCAGCTCTAGTTACGCTTGATCTTCCGAGATCGACGCTGGTCGTCGACTGGCGACAGTCCGAGCTCATAATTCAAGATCTGCCGAATATTATTGATGGAGTGAACGCCGTCATTATTAGCTGCAGTCCTCAACGGACCTCGAATCGTGTACTGATCAGTTGCTCGCCGGCGGGCAACGGAGTCCACCACTCAGACGGAAGTATCGACTTTGTCGAGTCTATGTAGACAAAGTTCCGAAAACGGCTGGGCAGGCATCGGAATAGGCTGATGTGGATTCCGACAACGAGCCAGTACGTTGAGCCACGACGCCGCGCCGTCCGCTCCAGGTTCAGCAGCTCCGTCTGGATAGGTTCAGTTGCGGTTTCCCGTAAGTCGAAGCGACGACCAAACGAGCACACATTGGGAGACGATCGCGCGGACGAACAAACGTTCAGCCGTTCGAGCAGGCCGGTAGATATAGACAGACAGATGTGCCGTTCGTCTATTTGAACACAGATGCTTCTCAACCGACATCAGGAATCGTGTTGTTAGAGTATTGCTTTGTGGAGAGTTACCACCAGCGCCGCTACGAACGTCGCCGAAACTCGGTTTACTCAACGGAGCCGAAATATATTAGTCAAGCGTTTTCTGGGCTGCCGGTAGTCTTTTAGTTCTTATGTCAACCGTGGAGTGAGATGGGGGATTCGATCTTCTATCCCTCATCGAACAGATATTCCCACGATCCGCATTGTTCGGTTTATCGAATATTCTATTGAATATTCCCTGATATAAGTGACGCGCATAGTTTTATCTTCGACGCATTTTATTGTTGCGACGCTTGTCAGACTTCGACTTATGTCGGTATATGTATGAGAATAGGGATCACTAGGATACTGTCGGTCCGCAAGCAGCTCAGCGATGACTACTGTTCGCGAGACAAACAAGCGGGAGCTCACGGACAAGAATGCTTATCGGGGTTGTTGCTCGATGTCAAACCGAAAAATTCGAGTTCGCCGCCCCCGCCGGGATTCCGGGGGAAAACATTTATTCGTTCCGCGAGTAATGCAAGCGGCAAGTGTTTAGTCGGGCTCAAAAGTAGTAGAATGCACACAGAGCGTGATCCTTCATTTCCGTATTAAATTTATCAAGAGTCCGTTTGAGGCAAGAAATTTCTTGAATTTGGGTGCGGCTCTGCATCTGGTGCCGCGTGTGCGACATTGATTGTCAGGTAGTCGCATGATGGCTCTCGACACGCAAACGATTTGCCACGCTCCCTATGACAGAGAGAAAAAGTCATGTCTGACCGTTGTCGTGCTTCTGAAGTGGTTGCGGCCAGTTTCGCTCGGCTCAGTTTAGTTTAGCTGACAGGGCAGACGCCGGCTGGCCGGTCGCTAGCTCGCTCAGTTGGTCGGTCGTTCTCTGACTTACTTGCCAGCGGCCGACTAGTCGAATGCTTGGCTGCCTAACTGCTTTGTTATACACAATGCGGAATGAGAAAACGGGAGAACACGTTCTCCGAGAGACCGCGCGCAGCCGTAGACACATCGGCAGCTTGTGCTGTAACTCTTCTAATCAGAATATTCCACGGAGCATAAGGCTTGTTTTTATCAGTCGAGCAGTCGCTGCAGCATGTCTGACCGAGTGATTCTCTCCCGGAGCTCCTTGGTGAGTCGATCCCCGTACGGAGGAGCGATGGCGATTTCAAGCAACGTTCGGCTTATGCAGTGAAAGCTCTTGTTTTAGTGCCAAGGCGCTGTAGTATCGGTCGTATCGGACACTAAAGATGGCCGGCGACCAAATCAAAGGTCGGAAAACGTTCCGGAATCGCTCCGGAGCCGATTCACAAGATGTTGTTGAATTCCTGCTTATTCCGCTCTTGAATCGGGGAGCTTTCTCGAGTAGTAGCGTCGACGAGAGTAAACTGCTCCATCCGAGTCAGGAGCTCTGCCTGCGGAACGTGACCGTACATAACCATGATATGACAGCGGTCTGTGATGAATCACGTTTGCCTGGTATGTACCAAGTTATATTCTAGACTTCTGCCGGCGAAAGAGTGACGGTAGATTGTTCCGAGGCACAACACCGAATCAGCGGACTCATGCACATTCGGAGGAACAGTCTCACCTTGTGGCCGCTCAGCTCAAAATGTCCGCAAGTGGATTATCCACACCGAAGTCCATACTTTAGGATTCGCCCCCCGGAGCTCATTCCGGACGTTTTCCTCGCTCTCCGGGACATTAATTCAGCGAAAGTGTCGCTGGATGTGTTTTTCTGAACCTCTCTGAACGTCTCGGGCGGGAATCGTGAATTTTCCTAGGGTGGTTCTTCCAGCCGAGTCTTCTGACGGCAGGGGGTTTGCTTCTACCGAACCTTTCTCGACCACGCATGGGAGAGGCTCAAAGCCAGCATCGACAGCTTGGGATAAAGTCCGTCTTCCGCTCATCATTTTGTATCCTGGATCCAGCTAGCTGTACTTCCAGAGAGGACAAGCGAACAATGTACCTACATATGTACGTAGAACTATGCGCGGGACGGGCCGAAGATCAAATCAGGATCAAATCGTAGTGAGGGATGTCTGTGTTTGCGAATCTGCTGCGACACCGAATGTGATTCGATGAGCTCAACCGAGGATCTGAAGAGAGAGAAGAGATCGAAAAAAAGAAGGTCAGGTGATTCCCGGCGATGGAGCCAAAGTGAGATGCGTGCCATCTGCGTTCCGTGCAAGATCCATAGGGGGGGGGGGTACCTTCGGTGATGGAGAATGTATTTATGCCTCCTCTCGTCTCGGAAGCTATCTTTCGGCTTTGGCAACTGCTGGATCACGCTGGAACCTCCTCCAGACACATGTCGGCGTATCTTTCAACGAAAAAACGTACAATTATTATCGTGTCAGATTCGCTCAAGTCAGATGAACCTTTCAGGAAGATGTGTCGCAGGCCTGGACAGAGCTGATGGCGCGACACAAACGCAACGCAGCGAGGTGGAGATTCCCGACGGGGGCAAGAACTCAAGCCGGTGGCCGTTTCTGCGGGAGAAGAGGACTCGGTTCCGGGGAGCCAATCTCATAGGTATCTCTGGGGATTTATTTCCGATCCGCCCAGGGATAGCTGTTGAGGTTCTTTTCCTTTCGGTGACCACGCACAGCACCTTCCTTTGGCCCTCTCTTCTCAGCACCGATGGAACACACTCACTCGATCATTCCGGACTAGTTTGGCACAGCTTAGCAATCAAGCATGCGCAGTGGGTGCTTTCCTCCCCCAGGTAATGTCTGGAAATGGCTGCCGTATCGCGAGCTCACTCCGAGCCCGAACCATGTATCTGTTCTATCTATCTGCATGTTCTTATTTCGTCGCATCACTGAGGGTTCCGGTTGGGGGAGCCGAATCAAAATAATTCCTATTTCAAAGAGCGTCCGCCGCGGAGCTCATAACAGGCTGGTGTGATGCTCCTTCGAGTCAGTAGAACTGGCTTCTGCATTAACGGCAAAGTTTGGCAACGAGAGTAACGTCCCCGCTCTGAGTATTTCATCAGGTACTGGTTGTAAAGACACCACCAGTATCGATGTGATGCTCGAAGTGTGGCCGGAAACGATACACAGCATAGCTTCGTTGATTGGGCGTCGAGGGTCAACGCCTCCTGTTTCAGGGGACGGGGGGCTCGCACGGATCGCTGAATAAAGTCTGATTCTCCCTAAGAAGCATCTGTATTCATTTGACTTCAGCCTTCGCTCTAAGGTCACGGTTTCCGCTGCTGCTCCAAACTGAACACGTTCCTATCAATACGCCGTATACTTTTTGACTGTCGATGAGCATGCGATGTCTTCGTCATTCCGAGTATCTGGAATTTCCGAACTCTTCTCGTGATATCACAGACTTGAGGACTCCCTGCTCAAGCTCCGAATTATCCTTCGATTATCTTGTAGGATTTTTGTATCTCTCCATGATAATACTAACAGAGTTGGGCGTCTTACGTTTCTCCCTTCGAATCGCCGCGCCCACAGTCGGAATCACTCCGATTGCTATCACGTTCTCTGCCCTCTGAGAGTACGCCTCCGCTTTGAGTATTACATCAGGTACTGCTTAATATCATTACCAGTATCGGTGCGATATTCATAGTGTGGTCGATTGGAACATCGATTCCGACTTGATAGGGGAGCCGTACGTCATGCGTCTCGAACAGATACCTCTCCGATCAGACCTTTCCATATAGGTATACTATCTGGATAAGTGAATCGAAATTTTCATGCCAAAATAAAGCAAGGTGGATTTCGCCGTCAAAACTCCGAGTGCTCTTCTGTCGCGATGAGCAAGACCAGCGTGGGGAGGAAAAGGAATTCCCCCACCCGCGGGGATTTTTCCGATGGACGGGCGCCCCCTCGGAGGCTGGGAAATAAGCGGGCGAGTTTCTCGATGAGGAAAACAACACTGTCCTATATTGAGGGTGCCCTCCGGGAGACGCGGCGGCGAACGGGTTCGCTAGCCCCGATTTTCTGACGCTCAGGATTTCATGATGCATGAGGTGAACTCTCATTAGGAAAGAAGTCAATCCGCGGGGGCCATGCAGAAAGAAATTCTATTGATGGTCCAGTCAAGCTCTCCGTGAAACAGGATTCCGACCGAGAGACCTGAAATTCCGCTAACCTCAGATTCGGAACGAATAACAGCCGGATGGTTTCTGTCGGATGCACCACCCGGCGGAACGATCTGCCAGTCCACGGTGAGGCGGAACGGAGCGCCAATAGGATACGGGATGCGGGTAGCAATACGAAGTATGGGTACCTACTACCAGATCCCATGGGTCCACCTGCTCTCCGGTGATTCATTCCAGACATCATTCCATGATCCTCGCGCCGCACCGCCCGCGTGCCGAACGCGGTAATTGTCCCATCCGAGGGCGACTCGAAGTGCTCTCTTCTAGGTATGAACCATCGAAAGATAGAGGGGGGAAGTTCTCCGAGGACATCAAACTATTATTATATAATTATGATACAAAGGGGAACCGAACTCAGTCAGATCGGCCGGGAATGGAACTCGTCACCCGAAGTTGGGAAATATCGGTATTTAATTAATGAGCACAGCTGGTTCACTCCGGAGATGAAAGAATGATAAGCATCTCACGAAGCAACAATATCGGGGCGAGCGATCGCTGAGTCCTTTGATAAGAACTTCTCACGACGGCAGTAGCTCGAAATCATCATTCACTTCAACCATGGGAACGCAGATATTGATATCCAGCGCGCAAAGCCCCTCTCGAACGTCGGTTTTACTGTCGACTGGTAGAGTCTTCGGCGCTTCTTCAAGTCGTTGCTTGGCATTCCACTCCCAGTCCATCTTTTGCACGGCTCGCAGAGCTTCGGTTTCGCTGTGGTGCCTCAATAGCATTGCCTCCTTATTCCGTTCCCATTTATCCTCAACATCTTGGAGCCAAGATGTGAATACGCGTCCATTGTAACGACTCAAATCTTTCTTGTCGTTCTCGAGTAGCGGATTAGTTGCTGTCATGCCGGTTCGGGGATTGTACAAATTCGACTCGGGATCCAGCGTGTTGTAAATTTCGAGGTCCCTCAGAACGCACGTGACGGAGAGGGGTATCTGCAATTGTAGAAAAGATTCGATTCATTGGACAATGTCTTCAGCGGCCTCCACAGGGATGGAGCAAGCTCGCGGGAGCGATACTAACTGTTTGTCCTGCCGTAGCTCGGGCTGCTTGAGCATTCACCCGGAGAATCTCTTGCTCGCAAGCCAGAATAATTTTGTCTTTCTCCATAACATGTTGAAGGCGCAGGCGATATCTCTCCTCCTCCTGCTGCTGGAACAGATCTCTCAATTCACCCGGAAGCGTTGACGGGGGTGGGAAGCGGGGCACGCTCAAACGAGACGCTGGACTACCATCGAGGGCATAGGTGCATCTGTAAGATCGGCTTGAGTGTCTTGCGCCGGGGATTATTCTAGTCTTCTGACATTCGATACCGTCATCGAATCGATAACTTCTACCATGATCCGATCTCTCGGAGAGCTCACTTGTTCAGAAGGAATTTCTTGAAATGCTTAGGTGCTTCAGGTGTGATGGTTGTTTCAATCTGAGCGATTCGCCGTTTATCGACCGCGCGGCGGATATTCTTCAGCGCTTGATAGGGGTTGAACATTGTGGATGGCTCCCCAAAGTAATCTCTGGTTGGGGTGGGCTCTGGGGGAGGCAGCGACTCTTGGGTCTCTTCATCGTTCGTGGCCGTACAGGGTCTGAAACAATAACCGCGCTCGGTGAGGCCATTCCACTCGCGCGTATTGAGTGTATCGCTCTGCTAGCGCAGAAGTTCTCGAATCATGTGCCACAAAATGCTTAGAGTTCCGCAAGTCTCGCCGAGGGGGGGGTTGTGGTCGAGGTCCATCTGAAGTGCCGGTCAGGCCCCCGAATTCCCAACGGGCGTCCGATCAACCTTGAGAGTCTCAGCTCCAGTACTGCGGTATTGTTGGACGGCCGCGAATCGCCACCAAGAGGCTATCGACCGCGGACTGACCTCACGGTAAAAGGAACTTACTTCTCGTTGCCGACTGTCGATGATGCTCTACCCGAATCCCTCTGATTGGCGGCCGCAGCGGCAGTGCCTCTGGTGTTCCTCATTTTCCTCTTGCGAGGATGGGTTTTCCCCGTCGTCGGGGCCATGACTTCCTCGGACTGAAAGTAATTGACGGTCATTCTGAGTCTTACGGAGCGTGTCTCGTCCATCAGGAGATTCGGGGTGCTTATAGTGTCTACCTGATCATCGTTATCGTGCAGCTGGGCCCTCTGGCTGCTCCGGGTCACACGTTTACTTTCTTCCCTTTGTTCTTTTGTCTCAAGAGGGGAATTCGAAGCTGGGCTAGGAGGCTGGGGCGAACCTGCTGGAATTCGTCAGAATGAATATTTGTCCGCACGGACGAAGAATGGTCATCTTAAACCGGTTGAGATCACTTGAGCGATTCCCACAGCGACCAGGATCGGAGAGTAGCGCAAAAAGAAGGCTTAGAACTTCAGAGGGCATTGAGAGCGGATGTTCACAAGATGTGGTGCAATGACGGATCTGGCCCGTGCGTTATTTTCCGACCATTCATTTTCGGAGTGCGAGTCTTCTCCCACCGGGGACAAATGGACAGGGCAATCAATGCGGAAACCGGAGAGAGTCTCATATCAAGAAAGCTTACTGACCTGCGAGCGGGCTATTGACGATGTAGGGCAATTGTTTCCCTTTCGTAGCCGGTACTGCTGGCACATCGCTTGTCACTTCTTTCTCCCCCGACAACTGGGGTAAGACAATTTTCAGAGGGGGTACTTTGAGTCCATCTGCAGCATCCTTGTCCTGAGCCTCGACGTCGCTGCTGCAGCTGCTGTTGCTTTTATCGTTGCTGCTCGTCTTCAGTTGATCCGGTACGTCGTCCTTCGAAGAGTCCTCGAGCGACGCGGCTGGAAGCTGTGTCTTTTCTTCTTTCCGTGCGCCCTTCTGTTTTTTCGGTCTCGGCGAACGAGCGCTTGCCTTGCTTCCTTCGGTCTTCGATTTTTCGGGAGCGGTCTGGCGGTCGTTGATCGAGCTGCCCGGTGCTGGTGAAACATCTTTCTCAACGCTGCGACGTCGTTTCTTACCCTGGAAGGACTTCTGATCAGACTCCGCCGTATCCGAGTCCTCTGTCTTCTCGTCCTTCGTACCGGGAGCTCCCGCCGAATCCGAGCTGCCACACGGATTCTCTCGTTCGGCAGCGTTCGCTTCTGCATCGGAGTTACTCGCCATTAGGAGGTCCGATGCGACATTTTGAGCCTCTGTGTCTGAGATTTCATTCCCGAGGCTCTCCCCAGATGACTGCGTCGCTTTCGGCTGCGTATCTTCAGCGCTGTTAGCAGTACTGGTGGAAAAAATAATTCGGTCAGAATACAAGGTGATCTAAATCAGAGAAATTGGATGCCCTGGCGAGCTCGGACAAACGTGCGGATGAGAGAACAGTTGCAATGAAATGGCGTATCTTGATCATTTACCAACCTCGGACTGCGATTTGTCGCGCTTTCTTCTGACATGGAAACAGATTTTTCCTTAACATTCGGAGCACCTTGGTTAGCCGACATGACTGGCGTTTCCGGGGTTTCGGACGTTACCGGCTCGGACATGTCCAGAACCGCTCCGGTGTCAGTGAAGACGTTCTCGTGCCGACCGTCGGGTTCGATGTCTTGAGAGTCAGCTCTGAAGAGTCCTCTTCGGCAGCCACCGACTGTAAAATTCGGAACTTGTTTCGTTCAGGGAGTCCGCGGACATCGTGCTGAGCTCACACGAGATGGGATCGATTCTTGTCGCGAAATAAATCAAACGCAGAATTGGATTCGATCGAGCATGCGGGAGCAGAAGGTGCGATTTTTCTCGCGCAATGGATACGTACAGAGAGGTGCGCGAGGGGTTCCAGGTGGGGAAGTTTTGTGCTCAAAGTTGACCGAGGAATGGCATTGTGAGAGGAATTCGGCGACTTTCGGATGTGTGGAAAGTTCGAGAGCCGTTTTCCCGTCTGCGGTCAGAGCTTCGGAGTCTGCGCCGTAGCGGAGAAGCAGCTTCACAATCTGTAGGTGCGAATTGACTGCAGCGTCGTGGAGCGGGGTGAACTGGTTCAGTTGACCGCGTGCGTTGACGTTCGCTCCGGAAGCTATCAGCAGTCTCGCAACTTTATACCAACCTCTGTTGCTCGCTTCATGGAGTGGGGTCCACCCCGCATGGTCCGAGGTGTTGACGCTCGCTCCTTGTTCAATGAGCCGTTTCACCTGGAGAGCGAACCGCATTTCTCCAGTAGCATCCTTACATACTACAGTAAGGCTATGTCTTCCAAGAAAGCGCAATGCTGTGAACCCTCGTCTTACTTGTTCGTAGTCACCGTTGATACATGCGACGTGCAGTGGAGTTTCCCCGCGAATGTTCCGTCTCTCGCTGCGTGTATCTTTTGGGGTCACCGGATCCTTCGGGGAACTCTTCGCTGGATCGATATCTGAGAACGAGCGCCAAAATTCGGCATCAAAATTTCGGGGCGGAGGATCGAGACGGCCGAATCATTTGATCATGTGGTCGGTTTGGCTCGAGCTATATCGATTCACCCTTCACTAAGGAACGAAGTACATACTAATACATATGTACATATTCAATTCGAACATACAAATGAACGATTGTTCTGATCGGTGCCCGTATCCCTGGAGGGAGAGTCTCTCCCAGCAGTATTCGACTCGAGATACTGCGGAGACACTCGTTCGACGCTCGCATGTTATCCAGCTACACTGGCAAGATCTCATACAACTCAGAAATGACGCGATCGAACCTTCCAAAGCATGCCGGCAGGACGATCGAGAACAAGGACTCTCACAACTTGGTTTTGACAACCAGTGAACTTGCCGCGAGTTTCTCCGAAGCGGTCGATGTCAGACACAGGGAGCCTGACGGCTAGAAAAAACGGCGACTCCCCCGTTTCCCGCATTCCCTTCTCGCGAGACTACAGACGAGGACTGCCATCGCTCATCCAGGAAGTGAAGCCGACCCGATGTCATCCTCCGCCGCTTCCACCGTTAAAAAATTATCACGAGCTCACTGTGTCTTCGGAGGCAGCCGCTGTCGCCCTTATTCCGAACAATACCACACAAGAAATAAATTGTGCGTGATACGGCTCGCTTCTCTGACAAGATGAAAGCCCCGAATTGGAGGTCCTCCAGGTCTTTTAGTAGTCTGCCTTCCTGATCCCACTCGGCTAATCTTCGAGAAACAGTGTTCCCCGCAACATTCAATCACAAACGAATCTGTTTCGCTCTATTACCTCGGGTGGGGAAGCAAGCAACCAGGGGGCCGCGCCGTACAACCTGCAGTTTATGACACGTAATGGAATGCTCCTCAGGAGATTCAATCAACTATCAGAGAGTTTCAGTTGTTCCAAATGTGATTGACAAGGACAACGTTTTCCCACGCTGTACCTCTCAAGACGACTGAAACAGCCGCTCGCTCTCACACATCCAGAATGTAAACAACAAATCAGCGGGCGACGACAGCGCCCTTCGTGCAGAGTCGCGGCGCAGAGAATTCGCGCAGCGGAGGAAGAACGAACTATCGCCTGATGGACGCGCGCGGCTTTCAAATGTTTCGACTTCCTGCCTCCCCACGTCCCTTAGGCTGGCAAACGAGTTTTGACTCGCTTCCCCGATCAGCTCTCTGAACTCAAGCCAGGAATCACTCTTCTATGCAGAGAGTACAGATGTCTCATTGTTGGTATTATTTCCTTTGAACGTTCACCGATCTATCAATGGCCCGATCCGGGCCACCCGGACCCGGACTGCAGAGGCAAGGTTTCCGCACACGGAATTTTGACAGAGAGCGGCGGCGATGCACGCGACATACGTTGCTGCAAGCTCACATCATTCACAGCTCCACGAACCTGCGGATATCTGGCGTAGGATATGGAGTTGTTGTCGCTCCGACAGAGGCGCTTTTCCTCCGGAACCGCTACTGACAGCAGAGTTCCGAGAAGCATCGAGACGTGCGCTCAGAGGGGTACCGCAGCTGTTTTCTGATCCTCCGCTGCCGCCAACTGAAACGCAGTTCTCTGTGGTATACCCGATCACTGAACATCGCGAATCTCACGATGCTAAATCATAGTGATTATTGCTTAGGTTGAGACAGAGGTCCGACGACTCTGGGTTTACTCACGGCACCTGCTACGATGTTTCCGCTTGGTTGTCGGCGGGGTGTTGACACAATCCTACCCATGGACAAGAAGAAGTCAGAGATATGATTGCTCAGAGGTGAAAACACTCGGAACACATTTGAGGGGAGACCAAATCAAATATATTCCGCTCTCATTCCCGCCTGTTGGGATCTCGCGGTGAGCTGGAAAGATGGGTCCAAACCACCTACCATCACTCAGAAGCATAATTTCCCGGATTGATGTGGTCGTAGCACCTACGCCTGACGCAGAAGACCATTTTGAGGAGCTCACGATTCCGATGCACCTTTGCGCGCCGTCTCTCCAGGGGGAAGTACGGATCTACCGACTGGTTCCTCTCACATTGAACTGAGCAGATCTGAGTACATTCGAGCCAACTCTCGCCGGGAAGGGTATTCCTCGCCGAGATTGCAGCGTCGGAGTGCGATTATCCCATTCAGCACTCGACAGATCCTTGCCGGGATCCGGGATGTTTGCGCCAAAAAACAGGCGGCGCCGTAACAACAACAGCCCTCATCGCAGACAGACTCTTCCGATGTCGTCGTCGTCGAGTACACTCATCCTGAAGACCCCGGAAAAAACTTCTGCGGCGATAGGGGAGATGATGGCGATTCTGTAGCCGGTTAGGCAATGACAGCTCGATATCTAGCTGTATTCTCCTATATCAATGGCGCGAATCGCGGCGCAGGATTCAGGTCCGGAATCCGCGATGCTGGTACGCGCGCGCCACCGCCAAATCTCGCCCAAACAACAACAAGGCTGGCCGCGGCGCCGGCGGAGACACAGAGAACACACGCCCGGGCATCTGGGCGCAGTCAGTTGAGCTCGCTGCTTCTCTAAGTAACATCGATGATGAAGACCTCCAGAGAGCGAACCGGTGAGAGTGGCCTGAATTCAGATCGTAGGCTGGCGCCGTCTTACCACCGATCGATCAGGTTCAAGAGAGCCTTGAGAGAAGCGATTATTATCGGCATTCGGCATTAAGGGTGACGGTATGGAATCGGGGAAAACAAACATTGACGCTCTCCATCTTCTCTCTGCGAAACTCAGAGTGGCTGACCGAACGGAAATCTTTGCTGATGCAAGGCGCCGAAGCGCGGGTTTTTGAGGGTACTTTTTGCGGACGGAAGGCGGTTTTCAAGGAAAGATTCAGGAAGAACTACCGAATCCGACAACTCGACGATCATCTCACGAAGGTAGTCCATAGAGTCATGAGAAGCCCATGACGGATACGGAGCTCCTGATCATTGATGACGACTAATACTAACAGTATTCTGTGCGGTCATCAGGAACGGATGAAGAATGAGGCGCGCAGTCTATCGCGCTGCCAAATGGCCGGAATACCGGTGCCTGCGATCTACGAAGCCGACCTTTTTAATCGGCGCTTGATTACCGCGAAAATCGAGGGGCTCACCGTGAAACGACTGCTTAAAGAAGCCGAGGACCAGGGCGATTTGTCAAAAATCGATAACATCCTGTACCAGGTGAGGGTTTCCGGCAGCATCGGAAGTTCACCAGAGTTGTGCCCTCTGATCATTAGAATCTCGAGTTTAAATGAGCCCACCTCCCAGGTTGGACAAGGTATCGCTAAATTGCACGGAATCAATATAATTCATGGCGACCTGACCACTTCAAACATGATATTCAGCGATGGAAAAATATTCCTCCTCGACTTTGGGCTCAGTTCAAGCTCAGACAAAGTCGAAGAGAAGGCTGTAGATCTCTATGTTCTAGAAAGAGCCTTCGGGAGCACTCATCCCAATCTGAACCTCAGGTTAGCGCGAAGATGCTTATATCCGGAATTAGATTCGAGCCACAAAGTTGGATTCCGCGAATTCATTCGGGACGTAAGAACTCACTGCTGCTCCCAGCCCATGCCGGTCCGAAATCAGCGGCAATCCTATTTCATTGAACTGCATTTCAGGTACCCTCATGCTATCGAGGGTTACCTACACTCTGTGGGGAAGAAATCGAGGTCGGCCTTATTGAAGAAACTTGACGAAGTTAGGCTCCGCGGGCGGAAGAGGAGCATGGAGGGATGATGACAGTGACGCAGAAGGGCATGTGAACGCAGCCAGAATTCGTTCTCGACCGCCGAAGCGGCAGAGTGCCTGTATGATGGAAAGCCGATGGTGACGGATGTGTGATATGTCGAAGGAGTCAATTGAGCTGATCACGGAATGAGAGAGAGTGCAGGGTTCCAATGGGAATCAGGAGCTTAGATTCGCGTATTCTCTACCCGCCTAACTCATTCACCTCATCAAGCATGTTTGGGATGAGGCAGCTCACTCAGACGCTTTTTTCCGAAACTCGCTAATGTTAGAATGTATTCCGATTCTGGGCCGATTCTGTTCTGGGCACATCGTGCGATGATACGCCACGGGGTCGTGCTGATCCAGCAGAGCTTCATGCGGTGACAGCCCCCGGACATCTTTCGGACTTCGAATTATAAGCAGGTTCCCAGTGCCTCGATTGCAGAGCGGCTCAGCTGATCTCTTATTAAATCTGACGTTGAAACCCTTGATCATTGATACCAAATGTTCTGTTTCGCCTCGCTGGGGTGCTGGTATGTGGCCGCAGAACTTCGATCTGGAGGGATTTCCGAGGGAATTCACCGCACCATTAATTCTCGAACGGATTCCGCACGTGATAACCTGTCTCCTCGGTCAAGAGATGAGATAGCAATTATGCGATCGGGGGGGCATGCGGATACTCGTACACGCACTTGTTGTTCCAAGGGCCCTTGCCCATAGCAATCCTCGTCGAATAATGATGAACTTCGGGCGTTCGAATAAAAAAACTGAGTGGAGGACGAATCACCGAATTCGCTTGACACTTGACACCCTCTTTGCCGGACTCCTACCTGGGAACGACCACCCAGCGGCGTCTCGAGACCGGGGGGAACCGGACAGAACCGAGGGATTGGGCAAACAGACTGTGTAGGTAGAGAGACAGGAAACTCTCGCGGAACCGATGCTTCTAGAGGGGCATCGGGAACCGATCTGACGCTCTTCCGAGAGGGGAACGCCTTCTAAACATACATCAGCATGCTGGAAACGCGGGACCCCCGTTGGTGGCCCCTGTCGTTGTTGAGCGTGGACGAAAACACGAGAACAGGTGGAAACGGATGTAATGATTGAAGTAAGTTCAAAGAGGTTTCAACGAGTGGCAGCTGACAATATCATGATTGTTTTGGCACAGTCAATGCTTTGAAGGTTCTCCGGGGAGGGGTTTCTTTCTAGTGAAATAGCCATGGAAGAAGACTCCATTCCAGAGATAACTCCAGAGATGCAACTCAGCTGATGAGAGTGAACAGCGTCGAGATTCCAGAGATGCAACTCAACTAATGAGAGTGAACAGCGTCGAGACCCACTGAAGGCTTCCGGCATGAGTCTCGACACGTCGGGAGTCTGCGCACCCGGCTGGCCGCGAGGGGAAAGATCAGAGCTTACTAGTCTACGCTCAGGAAACGGGAGCACAACAGATTTATAGGATCGGCTTTCTCGCGTCAGATCTATCTCTCATTGCCAGATGTCTGCCGAGGCGCATCCAGGGGGAAGCGACCCCGAGAAAAAGGCAAGTCCGAGGGGAAAAAGGGAGCGCAGATTCGGTCGATATTTTCCGGAAAAAGACAAGACCTGTAGGAAAAAGAGGAAGGCCCTCCGAGGGGGCGCGATTTTCGATTTCTTCGAAGGGCGAAGTTCTCGTGGTTCCGCCGCTGGTCGGCTACCTTTTGGAATCTGTCACTCCGCCAGGACGAACTTCGATGAGTGCATGGCGACCTCAGGATGATCCTCGGCTCATGCGATGTGAGGTGAACACCAACAGACACAACCCCTCTCACAGAGGCGAGCCAGACTTGACGTTGCCTGCGGTGCAGCCGGGACCTGATGCCTCCGGAATTAATTCTCAATCCCCGTGGGAGCTTCGTGCAAGTACCCAATGATCTTGCCGGGCCTTGGAGTTTGGTCCCATGAGCGGATGACAGAAGCCCGAGTGAACCAGTGGGTCTTGCCTCATGAAATCTCCCACTCCTAGCGTATCTACCGAGGATCGCCGCCTCTCTCGGTGGCGCTAGAGGAAGCGAAATCTTCGATCTGCGCGCGGAGCTAGACACGCTCATCGCTCGACAGATTCGTCAATTCTCCCAGCGCTTTCGGACAGTCGACATACTTCGTAGCATGTGAAGATTCGTGGTGAGACAATTGAATGGGTAGTATAGATTTGCTTCTTCGTCGCTGCCTCTGACAATCTATCAGTCCACCCGACTGCGAGAGCTCCTTTCTGGACAAACTTACGCTGGCTCCGGCTATCACGAATTACGCAGGTTTCGGATCTCTGTGCGTCCCAATTCCGAACATCCCCGCATCCATGATGGAGCTTCGCGTCTAGTACATTCTGGTAGTTATGAGATGAGTTTCCGTTTGGAGCTAAGGGTGCGACTTCAGAGTGAAAAATAATGCGCGAGATGTGCCTTGATCCCTCCAGCGCACCGGTCTTTGACGCCCCATTTTCGGTCAGCTACTTCTCCCGTTGTGCGGCTGGCAAAGGCTGTCCCGTCGATAAGTTCAGAATTGCAATACCATTGATTTCTACACCAACTCAGCTGTACATATATTTTTCGTCAGTGGAGAGTGAGACTCGATCAATGAGTCGAGGATGTCACACTGCGCAGACGGATAGACGCCGTACCGCGTAACGTAAACAGAGCCATTGCGGCCCTTTTCTGCAATTAAGCTCCCGAAAATGCCATCTTAAAGTAAGAAGGATACCTAACGTAGCTACACGGTCGGAGATCAAACTGCGCCTGTAACAGGCTAGCTGCTCTGCCTCCGTCAAACTGAATTCGAACACAGATACGGTCGCTTGGGCAGAGTCCTCAGAGCCCATAATCTGAATCTGTGAAAAAGCTACAACGTTCAGGGCTATTCTCGTCATTTTTGTTCCGTCAGGAAGGTGTCTCGGTGATCGGACGAATACTCATCAACGCGTCCATGAATTCCAGTATTCATTATTGGATAATGACAAGAGTCCATCAACTAACGAAGGAGCCCAAGAATCCATAATATAAACTATGCGTTTCGATCAGAAAGCTGCCTCCTATCGTGAACGTCTCTTCGATTCGCGTGATAGGAAGCGTGAGTTTTGGGGAGGAGCTGAATAGGGAACATCCCGAAGGGACAGAGCGGCATTCCAAAGGAGAAAAAAATGAGCGGCCGCGGAGATACTTATGAACTATGACATCGATGAACAGGGCATGCGGGGTGATCCCATCTGGGTCAGCACCCTATCGAGCCATTGCAAGGGTCCGTTCAAATGTAGCTCGATCCAACAGGGAGTTGACGTTACAGTTTGTCGCCTGCAAAGTATGCAAGGGTGTCTCACAGTGATTCCAAAGCGCAATGCTTTTGACGTGCGATCGATGAACCAAGTGCCGATCTCTGCGAAGATCCACGAACGGGAAGCTCCTCAATCCGCAAAAAACTCAAGTCGACCCAAAAGTTACTCACCGATACTCAGCTCCCCAGCCTTTGACGAACGACATTCTGATGGTACACATTCTTGTCAATTGGTAGACAGCTTCGAAACCCTGAGAGACACTTTGCGTCAGCAGGTTGGCGAATTCGTGATTGTTGAAGATCTTCAAGTTGCAGCCGGGGGGTATTTTACAGACGGTTGCAGGGTGCCAACCGTAGCGCTGATTACAATTGGGACTCTGCACGAATATCGAACTGTCTGACAGGCATTCAGCGAACACTTCTCCTCCAATATAGTACAGTCGAACTCCCCGACCGATGTGTTTCCGAGTCTGCTCGACAATGGGATTTCTATTCACGTTCGAAAGCAGCCCAAGACAGAACCGTTCGCAGCTCGAGGGATCGGTGAATCCGTCGACTGTCAACGAAGGTTGAGACGCGTGGAAGGTTTCCCCGACGCGGCTATTCAGCTCATAGTAAGAAATCGAGCACCAGAACTGCGGTTCCGAGTAAGTGACGGGTTGCAAATCCTGTGACAGGTTATTCATTCCAGCCGGAGGTGGTGAAGGAGTAGCGATTTGAGGATTCTCCTGGAGAACGAAATTGAGCTTAGATCAAAACTTCCAACAGTCCATCGTATGTAGGAACGATTCTGCTCGATGTTGTTCGAGGTGGGCCAGTGATCGAAATCAATGAGCACATTATGGCGCCCTCAATCCTCATCATTACCACTCCGCCAATCATTCTCACCGTGTCCATGGTGTCCAATCCGCTGAGGTGATTTGCCGGCGAATGCAAGTTGTTGTTTTGTAAAGAATTTTGGGTCGAAAGCGGACTCGCGAAGCCCGGCGTGGCCGGTGGTGACGATGGTGCTTGGGACCCGGGCGATGACAACAAATCCGATTCCTGTATTTTGAAACGTTTGATGTGATATTCGGAAGCCAAGTGCATCGGTGCCCCTCAGAGAGTTTGACGTCGCAAACTCTTATTCCACAATGCCTAGACGTCCGGCCCCCTCTCTACGGTCTCTACGGTAAGGTAGGGAATCAGTGCCGGTCAGAAGCTCGTTTTCTATATCCCTGACGAACCTCGCTCATGTATCCAGGAGGCGGAGTATCGGGTGGCAGATTTGCGTTCTCCGGAATAGAACTATCGAAGTCGGGCAGCTCGAAGTCTTCTGGGAGATCACCTGAGAGAGTACGGTAAGAATGGCAATCGGAAACGAGCGCTGAGGACAACGAGTAGACACAGAATTCGAAATTTCCGCAGCGCTTACCCGTATACCTCGGCACCAATATGGGCGGCAGCTGTGGCGTTTCTATTCTATCGTAATGCCACGGATTGACGCAGACTTCATCCTTCTTGGCGTGGAATGAATGCTGGCACTGGGGCGTCGCGCGAAGCTCGTGTTGTGATTGCAGGTCCGGCCACCTCCACAGTCTACAGTAGATAACGTGTGGTAGTCCTTTCCGATGTGACACTTGCAGCCGGCCGTCTAAGGATCTGCTCGACAAACATTATCGGTTAGCGGTGAAGCAGTTCGCAGTGAAATCTAAAGCTTATCGGCTAGAGTTCGCTTCGGAATCCTCGCTGATTCGGAGCTTCCGAGACGCTCGTCGGAGCTGTTCAAGGTAAGTGATCGTCTTAAAGAGGAATCGCCATGCTGCATAAGACTCCCGATGTAGAGGTTGCGCGGAAGCGGTCGTCATGAATGCCGACACTCACGTCGTTACTCGCAGAAGCGTTGTCGCGAAGACCGCTCAAAACGGTTGCCTCCAAAACACGACGAGTCCAAGCTGCTCGCACAGTTTTCCCATTGCATGAGATCTATTAGTTGTTCAAAGCAGGGAGTCTCAAACATCGGGGCTAGAATATGATCCAGAACGAATCTCTCGCTAGATTGTCCCTCATCAGCGGCGGGAGAGAGGCGAGGGCATCCCTCACTCTCGACTGCTCGGAAAAGGAGGAGGGAACAGATCGAATATTCGCCGGAATCAAGCGGTGAAAACTCGCTCAGCAGGTAGTCAGCACGGTTTCCATTCGCGCAATGGTCGCGAGAAAATTCGGCGATGGAGCACCATAGTGTGGTTTGGTACAGACGCAAAACTAGAGCGGGGCAAATTATCGCTGGATCCACAGGGAGAAAAATAGCGACTGTCGCGGAGCTTTCTATATTTGGCCACGGAAGCGGCGATCTCCGTGTCTACCCCATATCCCCGGATCCCGCTTGTGTCGAGCGTACTCTGAGTGAGCCGAAGACGTTGGCATCTCTAGAATATGCTAAATGCAGAATTCACGTGATGCTCCACAAAGAAATTATGTACTCACCTGGGAATCGTTATGCATCGGGAGTTGGGATCCTGCTTGGCGACAGCTTGTTCCAATTCCTCCAGAGCTCCCTGTTTGTTGAGCTTCTTCACGAGAGACTTCACGGCCTTCTCTCCCCAACGATCATCAGCGTCGCCCTTCCGATAGGCCAGAAGCTTTCTTACCATGGGATGTTGAAATGCATTGGCGATGAGCGAAGCCATCTCACTGCTCTAGGAGTTCTCCTTGCTTTGCAGAATGATTCTCCCCTGGGGATTTGGGAAGGGAGTTCGATCAGCCATTTTTCCGGCGAAATCGCTAGTCTCATGTAACTCGTTGTGAGACGATGGCGGCAGATGGAATACAGAATATGCTAGGAATCATCTCCATGACGGCTGTCAAGGTGGCGATCTCCAAACGCCCATTCTAATGTGTTTCTGACGATACGTAAATTTTTCCAGAATCGATATCTGGCCCAGGTGGTGCGCACGGATGCGTCGGAAACACCTGACTGAGGCCCGACGGGGAGACCTAGATCCGAGAGTCATTCTCGCCTATGCAGCGACGGCGGGGTCAAATGGAACGTGAGCGACCGTAACGAAAACAGTAACCAACGTCTGCGGTCGAGTTCTACGGCGTTTCCTTTCCGAAAGCTAGATTGTTTCAAGAGACTTCCAGATGTTCCGGACACACCTACATGGAATATATGTATATACATTTATATATCGAGGAAATCGGCCGCCACGGCGTCTTGATCATTGCCTCGATTGATTGAATTTTGCAATCGGGAATTTCAATCATAGAGGGCTAGTTTCCGATCAATATGACAGGGGAATCATCCCAGCCCGTCAATCGACCCGCTTTCATCGCTCCGTCCAAGTTTTCCCAGCGGAGGAGAAAAGCGATATGGACGCGATTGGACTCTTCACATCGAGAGGCGAAGGAGTACCCACGCAACGTGGATCCACTCAGGTGCATCTCCGAAGGTTCCCGTGGAGACTCTCAATGAAGCAAGAGATTGCAGAGCTTATTTCCAGTCCGTGGAGGTCATTCTAAACAAGAATGTGTCTCGGTCGATCGAAGATAATTTGACGACTCGGCTGCCTTGGAACTTCACGAAACGCTTGCCCTGAAGTTGGCATCCGTGTGCTCGAGACCCTCCAGCCACGAGTCTCCGAAGAGACTGAGGATACTTTTTGGCAAATCCCTTGCAGCTAGTCTGCCAGTGAAGCGGCAATTCAATGATTTAGAATGGTCGCCCCAGAGCCAGCTGCGATATAGAATGCTCGACAAATGAGTGGCACCGACTCGGACGTTTCGCTCCGCGCGAAGATGGATGGCCCGTGCACCGGGAGGTATAGCGCCGAGATATGCATACACAGTCGCTATATTCGTAAATTTCTTGAGGGAGCCTCAGTCTCCGTGAAACCGGTCCATTCGGTTCCTCTCGGTGGCGATACTCAGAACATGACCGGGAGGCATGAGACACCAGCGGACAACTTACTTTGCGATCGACACAGACGAATACACAAATTGTTTCTCAGGTCACTGACGATCGAGTGTGGTCAAGAACACCAAGGACGTAACACTACGCCGTCCCCCACGATCGTCGTCACGGTTCGAGCTGCTTCCTGGCTCGCGGCCTGTCTGTCGGCTGCTGGTGGACGTGTTTATGTTGTTCCCATTCGGAATACTACTCCTCACCACCACACACTCACCACGACCACCACCGCCTGCGTCACTTATCGCGAAACTTGAAATTCGGCCAGTACGCTTCAGCGCATTGTGCTGCGTTTTTTGTAGGCTTGTACGCGAGCTGACCAGAGCGTTCAATTGAACGCGTGTCTGCGAAGTGTGTAGAGGAAGGCACGCTGGGTAAAATCACATGGAAACGGAATCTGTCGATGGACGGTCGGGAGAGCGAAGGACATGATGTCGATGATCCGTGCTTAAAATTTCAGCGGGTTCGGGCGGTGCTTTTAGTATGGCGAGTCAATTCTTCTCAGACCCCTCGAAAAGGCATCGGACGCTGGTAAAGAGGACCCTGAGGCATTCGGAGGGCACCTTGGGCCTACGGTTGAAGTTTGACGGGAGTGAAGAAAGTGGATAAGCTCTCTCTGATGCGAACTGGGGTGACTTCCACGATTTTCGAAAGTCGACGACGAGGTAAGCGTTCTTACTCTCGGTAGTGTGCATTTACTTGTCAGGCAGGACACAAGTCATAGCAGCGCTTCCATTGACGGAGGCGGCATGCTATGCAGCTTGTCGGGGAATCGAATGGTTTTTGAATTCCACGAAACTGCCCACCGTGGACATCGCGCGATCAAGGACACTCTGGTGCGATAATCAAGGAACCAGGCTGTTGAGCCATGATGGAGTCCAACACAAGCGAACGAAGCCTATCGATCATCGCCACCACTTCATGCGAGAGCTTGCCGCGGAAGGATCAAGCACATACCTGGCGCAGGTAGCTGGCGCAATGATCACAGACATTTCCACGAAAAGTCTGCCAAGTGAGGGAAGTTGGGCGTGTGTTAATACCCTTTTTGAGGGGGTCACGTCGCTCACGGCGCTCACTCGCGAGCGGGGGTACGACCCGAGGTCACATCGTTTTTGAGGGGACCATATGAGGAGGAGCACTCCTGGGGATGAATTGAGTTTTCTCAGGCTTCGAGTTCTCCCAGGCTGTCCCTTCATCTAATTTTGATCCCGCTATCTCGCGTACTGTGATCTCGCTGGATCACACCGGTTTCTTTCCGTTTCAGGGATTCCTCGACGCCAAGAGAGACTAGGAATTCTTCTACCTATGTCTGTAGGTGAGCAGATATTACACCAGGTCCCTGTGGAAGAGTTCAATTGATTTGTTGAACTCCGAGTACTCTGGAATCGGAGAGAATAGTCTGAGGATCGAGATGATAAATCCGAAAATTATCGGAATAGGATGCACAACCTAGAACTTGAGTTCGAAACACTCGTTTTATCATAGAGGGATTATGCGTCACGATGCGAAACCCGAGAATTCTCGGATTCTATCCTCAGCTCACAGAGCCCTAGAATGAAATCACTCGAGGATCACTTCTGATTGATCCCGAAGCGGGACTCGGCCAAGTGTTCTGCTCGAATCACCTGCAATTCGGCGGAGAAAGCTCAGGGGGTCAGCTGAAGGGGACTCCATCAGTGGCGTCCACAGAATTCTTCTTGGGGGGCTATATCGGGTCCCCGCATGGGGCTGATTTCCAACATGGCGACCCGCTCCAATATTTTAGTATTACAAGCTCTCAATCTGAGAGGGGGCCATAGCTCCCTCGCCCCCCCCCCTTCTGCGGACGCGCCTGGACTCTATGTAAATCGCTACGTCTTTAACAGCGCAATGCGGAGGGTCTCGGGCCTCGAGGATCTTGTCTTGTGCAAGCCCGTGAATGAATTGCTGCCGACGAGCTCCTTCTTTTGACTGGAGCCGGACGAAGCCTTGGAGATGCGCAAGTTCTGGAGGATGTCATCGTCGGAGGATCTCACAGTGACGTCTTGTGTTGGCCCACTCCCAGGTTTGAAGATTGGGGGATACCGAACTCTGTTCGAAAGTGGCATGAGGAAATTGTATCTGATGATGCTGAATCCGAATCTCGCTGCAGGTAAGGTGCGCGGATCATTGGCTCGACCGAGAGACGAGACCCCAAAGTCGATGAGCGAGAGGAAAACGAGGAGAAGACTGGTAGACTGCAGTACGACCGTCGATTCGTGAACATCCTTACCACATTCGAACGGAGGAGACCGGGAACCCTACAAAATATAGACCGACCACCATACTATCGGTTCTGTACAGAGTGTTCATGAAAAAATCTTGGCAGCTCGGATCGGACGAAAGGATTGAGGAGGAGGAGGAATCAACGGCGAAATGCCAAAAGCGTTCAAACCGGGCAGGCGGGGAGACGGTAATCGTCCGATACTATCGTCGACCATAGAGATTCCACGGATGCTCTCTCAGGCACTGATTTGCACGGTCCTCGATTTACGACAGCGTACGACGGAATATATCCAGAGAAGCTGCGCGAACGAATCACTGGATGTAAGCATGAATCCCAATCGGGTTGATCTCTTGAGATCTTTGTACTCCGGTAACAGAATAGTAATGAAGTTCCTTGGATTCTCGTCGGATGATCTCCCTACGAACATCGGGTTGTTCCGTATCACCGGTGCCGTGCTCTCTATACATAGCAGAAATAGAGACCCGACTTCTATGGTCGATGACTGGATCCGGAGCAGCCACCCCAGGAAGTTTAGGGGAAACATTCAAAATACCAGGACTATCACAGGCAGACTATCTGGTTCTCACGGACACCTCATACGAGCAACAAGAGACATCAGACAAGTACAAATACCAAGGTATATATGCGGGAACGCGGAGTACCGGCTATTCGATGAGAGTTACTTGGAAGGAAAGCAGAAGAACTCCGAAAACGCTTTCGTGCACAGTGCTTATGGACCCTCAAAAGATTCGAGATTTGCCGAGTTCAATGCAAAGGAACTGCCGTTCCAGCTATGACATACGTGAATGCTGTCACCGCATTGAGAGGAACGGAGAAACTCACGCCTCACTCAGGAGAAACTCAGACGGCCGCGGGTCATTGGACTCCAAGCATCGCCGGATAAGAAATTGCCGACGAATTGATCATGGGGCGGTATGAACACAGTGCCCTGGTATTTGACCCGTCGAAGAATTGATCACAGACGTCGCGATTATTGAGGATTTCGTCGAAAATTTTTCGGTCGGCGGAGTGAAATATCTTCGTATTCGTTCACTTCGAGGGCTTATTTTCGGGGAAGGCTTACTCTGATGCCGAATTCAGATATCTGGGCAAGGTCAATCTTCTAGGAAGGCCTCATATTCGAGGAAAGACGGTAGTGACTCGAGAAGAATCAGATTCGAAATGGAGCCCATCAGAAGAAGCTGCCTCGGCGCGGAGAGTTTTCCCTTGAGGGGTCCTAGACACTTGTAGCTTGAGGTAGCTCCCAGTATTCAGGTAATCCTGACCAAGACTCCAAGACCTTACTCAGCCCAAGTTCTGAACGGTGACATCCGAGGTGAAATGACGGTTTCAAAATTGGCTTTCCTTGCCCTCAATGCGAGGAGAAGTTCGCAGGGTCGGTCGCCGATCTTGCAGAGGACGCCCTCCAATGCCAAGCTGCGTGAGGCCCTAATGAAGTATAACCGTCGCGGCGGGCATATATCTGACGACTCGCGAGGGTCTCGGGAGAGCCTTCTTGGTTTCTGAGCTATTCAAGCGGAAGCCGAGAAATTCCATTGACCAAGTACCGGACCTCGCGTGCTACCGGCTATGGACCGAGTAAATGAAGTAAATGAAGCCGGGGGTAAATGAAGAAAAATCTCCAATAGCTCATCAATGCTGCTGAAATCATCCGCATCATTGATTATAAAATATAGTCCCAGGAGTCGACGTGTTCGAGAATTTGGCGGGTTGTTCGGGGAGTTGGAGATTACATCTACCCGCGCAGCCATCCTGTCCCATGATCCATGATCTATGACAGACCTCGCTCAATTTTTTTAGAGGGAATTCTACTTGTCAGAAGCCTCGAATCTGACTTGTCATTTGTCTGCACGAGGGTAGCCGTAATTCTTCCTCTGGGAGCCGAAAACGCGATTCTCGTTTACTTCCGGCTTGCTTGGCGCTGCTTTCTCAGAAAGTTCCAGTTCTCATCGCGTCCTCGGAGGACGCTTCCTTATCGTTCGGGTTGATCACTGGCGAGACAGTATTCTCTGCTGATTTTTACGCCTCGATTGAGATCGCATCGGGACGCAATAAAGGGGACAAAAGAAGAACCGGCGAAGTTGATCGTACCGTACCGTCTATGTGATCGTAGCCTGTCAGGTGACAAGAGCCATGAGACATGATTCACGATTCACGATTCATGATGATTCATTATCATCCATCGGCTTCGTCGCCGACTCTCGTATCACCTTAGCAACGTCTCCGAATTTCGGCCATGTCTAAGGTCATGTTCCGTGAGGATTATTTGGACTTCAGACATTCCCAGCCAGCCCCGTCCACTCCGAGCTCTCGCGGATCTCCACGGAATCGAGCGTCCGATAGAGGGAGAGCTCATTTGAAGTCCCCCATCGCGACGAGCAGTAAGAATAACAAGGGACCGTTCCCTCTTGGTCCGATTCACGGAAAGAAACCGGTCGAGGATTCCCACCGGTACGCACCGGTTCACTCGCTCATTGAATCGCGCGCCTTGAGGCTCGACAGCCGTCGAAGAAGTCACGGTACTTGCCCCAGCTCTCGGATCGGGTGGCTACTAATTGTAATTGTAAGTCCGTCAGTTCCGGAAAAGTCAATGGTTAGAATGATGTCATCTCGCTTCCGTGGCTGGTCCCGCCGCTAAGTTGGTCAGGGAAAGAGCGAGAACGAAAAAAAGCTCCTGGGTAAACAGTACCACAACACCGCCGCAGCGATGTGACGAGAAGGAACCGAAGGCAAAGCTGTGCGTGTGTGTGGTGTGTGTCGTCCGCTAGTTGGCTAGAGTTGTTTTGTGCATGCGTCGTGTGCTGAGCGCTCAGTCCCTCAGTCGGTCGTCGTGTCGTGCTTGCTCTGAATTTGGAGTCGAACCCTTTCTCTGACCACAATCGTAATCCAACGGAGCCCGGTCTCCCTAGCGCTGTCATCACCGAGATCAATTCACTAATCGATCACTTCGAGCATACTTCGCTTACTTAGTCACAGAAATCGAGTTTGAGTGGCCTTCCCTCCTCCTGTAAGAGCAGTAACAGTATCACAAGCAGTGAGATTTTGACCAATATGGCAGCAGATTCCACTTGCTCTCTCAAGTTCGGACCCGAATGGATTCGAGTACTGAGTGATTCGTCCGCGGGTCAAGCTCCTCAAGCGCAAGCTTCGCAAGCAACACCACCTCGGAAGTATCCGCTGGCAAAGCACAGGTAGGCTTCTCGAGAGCACCTATGTGAACATCCGCTCGATTGAAATGACTTAGGACTCGATGATTTGATTCACTTGAGCGATTAGCCGAGCAGTCAAAGCTCCATCTTCTGCGAAGAGGCGTCTCGTCGGGTCGATTCGCTCTCACTCACATCAGTCGCGGACCCGAAGTAATCTCGACTCGCTCGTGTGCGGCCATCAGCTGAAGAGACGGTATTCCCACATGTTGATCTTCGTGTGGAGCCTAGCTGCTTGTGGCACGCTCTCGAGGAGAGCAAATAATACTCCATGATCGAAGCCCCGAGTCCGGTGGCAGACCCGCTGCTCAGGACGATGGAGATCCTCAGAACTCTCCTATAGCATGTGGCGGATACGAGCGAATATTTTGTCCCGGTCGGGCATCCTGCACAATGCGTTGAGAGAGCTGGACTCATGGCTGGAGAGAAGTCCTCCTCGCATAGCATAATCGTCACCCTTTTCTCACCTGGGAGTTTTGCCTGAATATAATTTCGGGAAGTACAGGGAGCCTGCTGAGTGAATGAAGGTACTGTTGTGCGCTTCGGCTATGGAATCGCGAATTCGTGCGGGGCAGTTAATCATCTCATGAATGCCGGAACCAAGACTGTCCGAGGCTTCCCGAACGGGGGATTTCGTTCCATCGTGAAATAATTCACTGTGTACCCTGTATTCCCCTCCCCCCGCCCCCTTCTGAGGACGAACACAGACCAATATGAGAGGGATCCTTCTTGCAGGTACGGCAAAGAAGAACTGATCGCTATTTATGAACAAACGCTGTATGGAGATACTGTCCCACCATTATCGACGCCGGGATTCGTCTTCTGCGACGGAGTCTACATCGAACAGAGTCAAACACCGCGGTCACTCATTCCTATGACCGACGAGGAGCAACGCTTGTGGGCTTTCCAGAGGGTGGCCTCCTCAAGAGGCCGGGGGAGAGGAATAACTCCGGCACCTTGGGCGGCCGCTCGAAGCGTTGGGGGTCATCTTCAACAGACAAGGAATTGGCGCTCACCGGAAAAACCGATATCGTCGACCACCCAAATGCCGACGTCGAATCCGAGTCAATTCAATTATTGGAGGAAAAATTCCCTGAACGAAGATGAAAAGGTGATCTCTTCTTCGACGGAAGAGTAGTATTGTGGACAATATCCTATCTCGAGTGCCCTCCATCCCCCGAATGTTCGCCTCATGAGTTGTTTTCCGAGCTACATGATCCATCCTCATCGTTTCAGGTACCGGAGTGGGCCGACGAGAAAGTGTCTGACGACAACGACAATGTCGGCTCATTCGACGAGAAGGGGGGTTTTTTGTCGCTGGAAAGTCGCGGTAGGACGACCGAAAACGCCTCGGCGAACTCTTCGACAGGGAATTCGTTTCCGCAACGTCCGGTTGCCTCTGCAGACGGCGAGGCTCACCTTGCGCGGCCGACTGTCGAGTCCAGCATTGAATCGAATGTCTGTAGAACGCTGATGGATAAACTATCGTGCAGTTCTCCACTCCAATCGGCGAAAGAGCGTGATTCGAGTCACCCTCAAAATATCCGAGAGAAAGAAGAGCCGTTGGATATTCCTACGAGCAAGAGCATCCCTGGCGGCCCGGCGGTGATCCAGATTCCCACGGTTCCTCTGGCCGAAGACGCGAGAGTATGTACGAACCAAAGCAAACGAGCTCAGGTTGTCATCCTCGGTGATGGGAGCGTGAGCGTAGACTCGATCACGGTTGCTGCACCAACTGCCGACCAGGACTCCGCGCCAACTGTCCCGTCCGACGGATCATTGCAGCAGAGTGCTCGATGGTCCCACGCGAACAGGGTGAGTAGCGAGGCAAGCATTCAGAGGGCTCCGCGTGTGTCATGAGGGAACGAAAATATGAAACTACGGATTTTATTTTTCCAGGATATTGCGGAAGCTCCACTCTGGTACTACAAGGATCCTCAGGGTATAATACAGGGCCCTTTTTCATCGACCGATATGCTTGAGTGGAGCACCCAGGGGTACTTCCATGACAGCCTCGAATGTCGTAGAGCTTGTGATTCGGTTTTTAATCCTCTTGGTGCGTTGAAGAAAGTTTGGAATGGAAGACTGCCGTTCGTGATGCCAAATCTGCATGGACCAATCGCAAACGTGATCCTACCGACCGTGTCTACTTCTCGTCAAAAGTAAGGTTCCCGATAATTCCCGAGGGAGATTCGAGGAGGCAGTCAAGTGCACAAGGGACGATTTCCGTCTCGAGTTTCGATATTTCGCTCGGGAAAACCCGAGAAACTAGGGTCGGCAAGGGGCTATCGCAAACTTCCTCGTCAATGGAGCTCGCCTCATCCGTCGTCCATGCGTTCCGAAAGGGGAGCTCAGTCCAGTGTTGGCTCTCTTCATGAGCGACCGCATTGGATCGAGCAAGGCTTTCTTCCGTCTTCGGAGAGATCGTTCAAACTTTCTGAGGAGGAATCGAGGAATGAACGGAGTGTATTGGGCGCCGGCACATGGTATTCATTACACGACGCGGCATCCGTTCCTCGAGAAGCCATTTTAACATTGACTCAACTCGGCTATTACGGTCGCCCGGGTCGAATCGACCTTGACGTCTGCGCCAGGAAGCTCGGTTCGTCGTGGATTTGCGAGAGTAGAAGACCGAGAAACGATCCCTAACCTGGGTTTGATTTGATTTCCTCTCTTTTCAGTGCTGTGTTCAATGTCTCCAGTGTGCCCATGGGGCTCGGCGTGAACTCTCTCTGTGCGGTCGGAGCTATGAACGGATTTGTCGCGGCTGGGGGAGCGAGCTCCTCGGTCGTTTCCTCGGTGTCACCCATGAGAGCTCTGACGTCGGCTCTCCACCCTGAGAACGCCTACGTCGACGAGGCTAATTCACAGTTCAATGCGTTGTCGCAGCGCCAGAATGATTTTGACGGAAGGAGTCAACATATGGCAAACGAGAACGGGATCGATAGCAGCCTCATCGGCGTCGGGCATAATCCAGCCCTTGGTCGAGCTCAACAACTGGAGTCGGGATCGAGTCTGCCAGAAAACATGCTCGAGACGCCTATAAGGAGGTCGCACCATGAGGATCAATTCAATCAAAGTGTTAACAATCGTGAGTCGCTTCGTACCTTGCTCATCCAAAGCACTGAACCGCGATTCTTCCCCATCTTCCCCATTTCAGCGGGGGTTGAAAACGTTTCTGACACGGTTCCCCATTGTCCTTCCCCACAGATGTGACGGCCGACAGTGGCACCGGCGGCAATCATCGGAGAGCAGTCATCTCAAATCGTCTCATAGAACACGTCACCAGCGCGGCTCCCCCTCTACGCGCAAGATCTACGGCAGCGTTGAACACGTTGGAGCAACGGACGGATCCGACGTCGTCGTCATGGTTCAGCAGGTCTGCGACGAGTTCAAATCTAGGATATCCACAAGAGACTGAAGCGATTCCGCCATCGGCGGATTCGGGCGTGGACCGAGCATTCGGCGCGTCCACCGCACATCACCACGCAATCGCTCAACACGAACTTCCAAACTCGTGGCTGGTCCAACGGAAGAACGAACGGAATGCTGAGGGTAACCAGATGGCTCCAGCTCACCTCGACGAACCGGAACAAGTTGTTCTGAACAAGAGCTCATGGAACGATTTCGAATATAGCTACGATATTTCGCGGATGAACCCTTCCGCCGACGGTGATGTCGGCCCTGCGCAAAGTCGGAATCCACGACAACAGGACGAAGCGCTCTTGCAAGCACAGAATTCCGATTTGGAACATCAGGACAACCATGGACTATATCAGGAGACTCCCGAAGGAGCTCCCTTCGAGAAAGTTGCGGAGAAGAAAAAGAAACGAGATCGCAGAGAGAAGCAGCAGCAGCAGGATGACAGACTAGTGCGCGAAAGAAGGGAGCCGGCAGACGATCAGAAAAAACACTTGGTCCAGCAGGACTCTTCAGATGAAGACGCGGATTGGGACAGCGGTGAGCAAATTGCAGCAAGCAAGATGGCGTCTTATCAAGATGTCATCATACCTGCTCCGGCTCCAGCGATTCCCGCGTGGGGGAACACATCTGAGAAGAATATGTCCGCTTTGAGTCTTCAAGAAATTCAACGGCTAGAGGAGGAGCGCGCTGACCGAGAACGTCAGCAAAGACAACAAGAAGCCCTCAAAAATGGATACTATTCAGGAATCAAGACCTGGGCAAATGCCATAGCGCCCATAAAATCATTCGATCAGATTCAAAAAGAGCAGCAAGCTTCAAAAAGCAGCGCGACGCAGAACAAGCATCAGTCGAAAGGAGCTCCCGCATCGTATACGCCGCTGTCAGCCGCGGATGTAGTCGCCAACGGTATCGGCTGCACTCCCACACACAAAAGCTCGAGCTCGAAAGCGACGTTGAAGATGTCAAGTGTAGTGAAGGGAAATGTGGCGATCACTCGCCCTAGCGCCACAGCTGCGAGCAACCACAACAACAATAACAGTCCCACCGGCAACCATAACCACCACCATACAATTAATAATAACGGCGGCGAAAAGTCGGTCCTGGCGACCGAAACGACGAACAATGAGCAACAGCTCATTGACTGGTGCGCTCAGATCACGAAAGGTCTCAATTCATACCTAGATATGCCCACAGTAAGTACTCTGATTGAAACCGCTCAAATTCTTGTCGGAGTCTGTCTCCGTTGATTCTCGACAAAACAACGATAGTTGGTGCCATACCACTCACCTCTCACGATAGCGGGTCTAACAGGTTCGATCTTCCACAGGTTGTGTCGATATTGAAAGATGTCGAATCCGAAGCCGAAATCGAAGACTATGTCTCGCAGTTCTTCGGAGAAACCCTGAGAGAACCTCGACAGTTCGCTAGGCAGTTTGTTCAGAAACGCGCCAAGTTCAACGTCGGGCTCGCGTCCAGTCTGCCGAAACAGTCCGAGTGGTGCACCACGGGCGGAAATAAGAAGCGCAAAGGTGCGAAGAAGTAATCGAGCACAATCTTTGCCGACTCCGCCGCGGGTAGTTTCGAGCAATTCCAACGGCGGCGGCAAAAAGTAATCATTCGTTAAAGATCGTCGTACACCAAGTGCCTTCAATCGTTCTGGTCTTGTCTAAAGCTAACTGAGTCTATGAGAAGAGAGCAGCGAAATGGCCGAACTTGACTGAGTAAAACAGTCGGGCAGACTTTCCTCTTCCGACAAAATGTTTTCAATATTTCTCCCGCAGCGTTAGGTTTGAGCGCTAAGTTCTAGTTATTTTACTTCGTGCAATTCGTCGTGATCGGCGCCCGAGAAGGAAGGGCATCGGCTGGAGGAACATTCGGAGGGACGTGCGCTGGAATCTCAACAAGTCACGCTATTTTCAATCGACGGGAACATCGACCGAGATCCTCATAATAATGTGAGATTCGCTGAGGAAGGGAATAAAACCGTGCTTTCACATCGGAGCAGAAATGATTCTGCAGAATCTTTTCTAGCCTGCATCCCTACAGGAGAATCCGTTTCGGAGTTCGTAAATCTTCCCAGGCCCCCTCTTTCGGTCTTCGCTCCTTAGGGTCAACATTCTCCTCTTCGTGGCCGTCTCCCGTCAGTGGATCTCTGTTTCTCGCGTGTCGCCGAGCTCCAACAATGTACTTCCGTCAGTGATCTCCCCCTCGAACCGGAAAGCAGGTGAAATGATGACTTTCGTTCCGTTTGCCACATTCGCGGGGGATACTCACCTCGGGGAACGTAGTGGTGTTCGTGTTTTCCGTCAATCTCCGTTGCTAGGGGTCTGATGGCCGAGAGGAGTAGACGAAACGAAAACTCGGCAGAAGTCGGGACAGTCAACCCCTCGCAAACTATTGCGAAGGGTTCGTCGGTGCGGCGAGGAGCGTCTCTATCCGTGTGATTCTGGCGGGGGCGGCTGTAGCTCCGAGGATGTGACACCTGGCGAGGAAAAGGAATTCCAAATTTCAAGGGACGCATCAACGCGCAAAGAGGCTGCTTCGCACTCGTTGCCATATCAAACGACCCTGATATTGTTACTCAGCGACGACTGGAGCGCATTTTCATAGCCTTACAAGGATATGGCTCAAGAAATCGCTGATCGCTGATCACGGACGAGACTTCCCGTGGGACTTCGGAGCGTAACCATCACTCCACCAAAAATCACACTCCATGTATAACAAGCTGCAATCGATGATAATGCGTGTTTATTGCGGTTATCTCCTCTGCAGAGCTTGTCGTCAATTCCTCGTCTAGATTTCGAGGAGATATCCAGCATCAAGCTCGGAAGCATAATAAGCGGACACGATGAAGCGCCTTGGAAGCAACAAAATCCCAGGATTTCCCAGGAGATCAACGTTCCCTACCTCAGCCGTGAGAGTCCTCGTCTGATTCGGTATCGCGCCCGATCGTGCTTCTCGGCCAGGAAGCCAAGTGTCGTTCGCCCGACACACGTCTCTCGCGCGGTGATAAGGATAGCGACCAGTGGCGGCTGCCGACCGCCCATCACTGAGGATCGGCACGCTTGGTAGCGAGAGCAACTCTGGCTCAGCAGTCAAGAAGCTCTGGCTGTTCTCTGCCGCCTCATGAGTTCTGCCACCAAAAAACAGCACGAGCTGGCCCCGGTGGAACAATGTCTGCATAACAGCATGAAACACGGCACTCCAGGCATAAATCTTGAGCGAGGTCAGGCCGGTTATGCGACCGATGGCAGCCCGTTAGAAGACAGCCTTCAGGAAGTTCCTTCAAGCAGCCAGAGACGACTACAATCAATCTTACGGAAGATTCCGGTTATCAGACGTCGCATCAACGACTCCATATTGTTGGTCAGAGCAGTGTTTCTCAAACTGGGTTCCGCGGAACCCTTGAGGTTCCGTGGCGGATTGCGCGGAACCCCAAAAGAAAAAGAAGAAAAAGTTTGAGAACCACTGGGTCAGAGTACACGAGAGCCTCAAGGCTCTGAGGACGTACTTCGGAAAAATATTCGAAGCGTCGAGCACGATCCTTACCAATGATTCATTGGAGACCATCCCGGGCTCCAACCAGCTTGGGACGAGCTGATGACGAAGTGGAGAGTTTCTTTGGACGCCGACTCCTGCCTAGCCGAAGTATACAGCGCAATCTTGAGGCTCCCGAACGGAAAGGCATACGGAGGAGACCCACAATACCACAATAGTAGAAGACCGCAGCTCCTCCATCTCTGGCATATCCCCCAACCGTCTCAACAATTTTCCTCCATGACCCCCCTGAGCTAGTCATATTGTCTACGTACTCTAGCATGCTCGGGACTGAGACTGTGACGTCTTGAGTTTTTGCTTCTCCGAGGAACTTCGGGATGGAACGTGCTCATAACCAACAACATGAGTCCATAGCTTCGTGCCGGTCATTCGGATCTACATGATTCGTTGAGTTCGCTCCTTGGTTTTCAGCAATCTTCAGAATAGAGCGCGTAGGGGGACCACAACGAAGCCGCCTAAGGAGCCCCGACTCACCCACGCTGAAGACAGAACGTGGTCAGCTTTTCGGGGCCGGGTCACTCGGGGTCTCTCCGGAGAAGTCAAGCACCAAAAGTTGTTCGGTGACAGTCAGACATTGCGATTTCATTCTATAGGGGGAAATCCCCAGATCAATCATATTGACTGGTGGGTGGTCAACGCGTCTGTGATTTCTCGTGTCGACGTGCCCTCCACGGAGGGAAAGTCACCTTGTCAAGAGCCGCTTCCACTCCGGGGAATGAAGCCGGCGGCGCTCACGCGGGGAGTGGCGTGGGATCGATTCCTGCTGCCGGCCAAGCAGAGAGTTCGCTCGAGGAATTTCTAAACGGAGCAGCAGGTCGCTCGCCTCGATCCACCTGGAGAATCTGCTCCCGGAATCCGTCCTTGGAATACCTTATCGGTGATCCCCGGGACGATGAACTTGGGCTGTGTGGTCCAGCCCGGAAAATACGTCCTGGATCCACCCTATTGAGCTGAGTCGGCTGACGTGACTGGAATGCAACATTCGTTTCCCTCTCTCCTTTGCGACATCTTCTAGTCTGCTTCACTGATCAAGCCGGCGTCCAGGTTTCCCCCCGTCTTCCTTACCCCAAGGAAATCAGTTGCTCGGTTCAAGTTCATTTGTGGAGCTCTGATCATCACTATTCCTGAAAATGTTCTCCCTCATTTCCCACCGTGTGTCAGTCGGAATCGCTTCTATCGATCCTCTAGAATATTTCATACGCAGAGCTTCGGCTGCGGGGAGAGTGTTTCCGTCGACGCAAACGGATCCTCTCGAGCGCAGTTACTCATGCCCTTCCCGAAATATTGGACGTCGGTGGGGCCGCTGCGATAGGAGCGAGCTTTCGAATTAACTCATACGCGTGTGGCGGGGAGCCTCATCATGACCGGAACGCACTGACCGACCGCGCAGAGTTGCTCACATTGAAATCAATGGAACCCCATGTGGAACACATCCAAGAAAAGGTCCTGGAGAGACTTCGGTAAGGAGAGGATTCTCGGCGATCAACTTCGAGCTTGATAGCTAAAAGGTCGATCTCGTTTGGCTGGATCTCCTCGTCCAATATATTATCCTCTTCCATGAAATTGCGATGAGGAATCGAACAAGCTCCGAAGAAGCAATCAACCGTCTGGATGGTGATTTATCATCATCTCGCTATTCTGGAACAAAGAGAGCAATTCTCCTTCCGATTGTTCCGCCAGAGAAAGTCAGCTCCGAGCGCGGGGTCATGTCATCCGCGGTGCGATAGATTACCGATGACGAGACATACTGCTCAGCGGCTCCAAAAAATCTACCTTGAAGCTTTCTTCCGCGCTCGCGCGATGTGATGTTCGCTGATATCCCGGGCGGATGACGAGCCTGCTTTCTCGGCTCGAGGTGTCATCGATGACTGGGACTTCCCCGACGCTCATTGTCCGTTTTGGACGCTTGACTCAAAGAAATTAGCTTCGTCGGAGGCTACCATTTTGGAATTCATTGGCCTTCTTCCCTCGTCGGAAAGAGATGTGCTCTGCGTATTCATACGAGTCAGGATTGAATGAGAGAAGAACATCGGCTCTCTTGATGAGCTGTTCCAACGGTAAAATGCTCTTCCGGCTTCGGGAATCCTGAAATTTCCTTGAGGCAACAATAGTACTTCTTCGTAGCAGACTCCCATGATGCCCCGGCTCTCAGTTTCTCCCGCGTCGGTGTTTTCGGCAACCGCGCATTCGGCTGACGCCAGACGCCTTGAGCTATCTCTCAGAGTACTGACGGTTATCAGGGATCGGAGCTCCAAAATCATCATTGCTGCAATCAAATTGTGGAATTCCTACAGTCCGATCTCGCAGCGTCCGATCGATGATGGACCATGACTCAGTCGAAGGGTTCTGTACTCATTCCCCCTCCCTTTCTTCCCATCCATTCCTCTCGCACTATTCGTTCTCACTCAGTTAGGAACAAGTCTGACGAGTTGAGAGGCGTCGAGCGAGTCTACCGACCACCATACGAATGACCGCGTGAGCCACAGCCGATGGATCAACGCTCCTATCTTCGCCCAAAAGAGTCGAGAGATCTGTGAGGGAGCGAGCGAGTGAGCGAGCCAGCCAGCCGGTCGTTCAGTGAGTGAGCCACACCAGCAGGCAACTAGCTGGCGCTCGAGCGAGCGGACGAGCCACAAGAGAAGAAGCGTGGTCTGTGGTGCAGGAGCGAGTGAGATCAACTGCCAGCACGATAGCCGCCTAATACTTCGTGGACAAGCAAACCTCAACGCAGCTAGCTGTCCGCAGCACGTTCCCCTGTCGACTTACGTGCAATAGCACTCAAGTGAACGACTGCAGAGAGCAAGAGGTGAGTTGGCTCTTACGTCTTCCTCGAGATCTACGCAGACTTAGTGCGGATTTTGGATGTCGCACAGATTTCCCGTTGCCCATCCCATCGCTAGTTCGCTCGAACAGCGCGCCCCCGATCTCAGCCGGCGATTCTAATCGAGAAGTGATTTCCTCCCTATTAAAACTTCACGCATCCGGGAATGAAGCTACTGGTGATCGTTCGCGGAACTCCGTAGCTCATCGTCATGCGTGGTCCGAGCTCCGCTCTGGTTCAGGCGACTCATGGGGCGGCGATCTTCCGCCAACAATTTTCGCGACTTTCGAGCGTTATCAGAAATTCTCTCTACCTCGGTATCCTCCTATAGGCAGAGTTTCGTCGCGGAGCGCTCTTCGGATTGTGTGAAGGATTTCGTCATCGTCGCGCCGGCTTTCCGTTGGTCTCAGAAACTTCGCCGTTTCGTGCACAACGTTTTTCCAACGGTCCGTTCGCTTTAGGACACTGCTCCATTAAGCGAAATCGGGCTGAGTGAGTGTTGCTGGTCGAACGGCGGTGAGGCCCTCGGTGAGCTGCTGTTGCCCCAAATCTGCGATGGTTCGAGATACCGTCGTCAGAACCCGCCGAATAATCGCAAGAGAAGCCTTGTGATTCATACTTGGGCTATGGCCTGGTAGTCAGACAAATGTCCAAATAGCTCAACAGGCGGGTTGCCCAGCAGTTCCATCCCGCTGTCTGTTTGTCGGATTTGTGTTTGTCTGTATGAATCATCGCACTGCGGCTGCTGTCTCTGAAGCGTCGACGATTGTCCTATCAGTGCCGTCGTCGGCTCCGTTGAATCTGGCAGCTATCCTCTGAGCCTTGAGGCCGCTTATCGTTAGTCTATATTGATCGGAATTCGATGGAACAATTTACGGAACCCTGGAGTCCGGAGAATTCATTGCGACGGAAAACTGATAACCGCCTCGTTCCCGGGTTGAGTCCGGTCAGCGCTCGGATAGATGTGAGATTCGGAAATAGCTGCGAATGGTATCGAGTGGACAACATCGAGAAACAAGCGCTCCATGGAAGCGCGTGTACCCCCATGGCTGAAATCTATCGCCAGTCTCTCAGTGATCAAAAGCAGTCGATAACGGCACGCCTCCATGCTCAACAGTCCCTAAGTTCCGACGACGTGGGTCGATATGACAGTTCACAATTATCAGGACGATCTTCCCCCCCCTTCCAAGGAGCCCGCCTTCCCCCCCTGCCGCTTGACAACAACTCCCCGGAGCCAGATAGCCCGTGTGAGTTCACAAGGGAACCATGTTGTTCGTGACAACAAGTATTCCATAGACTGTGGGAAGCAGGATTATCGCAAGCTGATTTCCCCGAAATTATGACTTTTGTCGGTCAACTTGCATGGGAACAAGTTCCCTCGACGGAGCCTGGGAAGCACGATCTGGTGGGAAAAGAGCTCCATGACTCGATGGAGCGATGGGACAATCGTAATCATGGAACTCCGAGAACCGCTCCCTTCTCACCATTGAATGAATCGATCCGCTTGTTTCCGCTGAACTGCTAGTTATACTCTACTCCGCAAGGGCAGCTCACTCAGATTCGAGCGGATTCCGATGACGTCTGGAGCCTGGATCTATCTCTCGAGAAGAATTCTAAGAACGATGGAGCGATTGCTCTTGGTTCGTTCAGGCATTCTGAGTAACGCGAAAGAACTCTCAACGTCCAGCTCATCGGCTCCCGGAGTGTTCCACTGAGAATTCCTTCCTTGGGCATCGTCCTGCAGCACGGCACATGCAGTACGATGTGGTGCTGCACGAACCGTACTCGCTATGATATCCTTACGCGATCCTAGACCAGGAACATGTAGAGTGGGCGGAATGCCTTCTAAAGTTTGTTAGCAGGATCACTTCTTGATCTTCTCACTCAGTGGGGTTTCCTTCGCCGCTCCGATCAGGCTAATGAGCTCCATCAGGCAGTTGTTGTGTGGAGTCGCGCGCCTATCAACCGCGGGCTCGATAGCGATGCTAGGCACGGGAATAATCTCCCACGGATGAGCAGTCCGGAACTCCCATCCAGGTTCGGTAATTTCGCGCATGTGGTCAGTCGACGTCTGCTTGTGGATAGAAACTCCACACGGACGCTCGTGTTGCAATCCGTACCGAAGAGGAGCAGTCATCTCCAATCATGCGGTGCTCCGGTTTTCCTTAAGAAGAGAGGTCATTTCGAAAAAGTCGCGGATGGCATTCGATGTCCCCTATAGAGCATTCTATGCTCAAATATGCCTGAATGTAGTTCACATGTGAATATTATCGTTCCCCGCCGAGGCCTGCTGAATGAAGCGCGACCATGCGCGCTCTCTTTTCTAGATCCAGGCTGGGTACCTGCGTGTCCTGGGGGCACAGCTGACTTCGGGATTGTGGAGTTTAATCGCTATCTGTGATCCTGCCGTCTAAAAATACTATCACTTTCTGGGCGTTCGTTCCGCGCTCCGTTAATTCTTGAATCGTAGTCACCCACAGAGTCTCTCTCATACTTTGCGAAGCGAATCCAAGTTCACGAGGTAAGGTCGAAGTTGTCAGCTTGGCGAAGCATGGTCGAGACCACGGTTAGGATTCGATCAGCCGAGGAGCAGTCCACTTCCGTGTATTATTGCGTTTGCCCGCAATGTTTGGACTTCTTTCCGACACTTGGCGAAACGTGAGAGGCGGATAGCAGGGTCGCGAGAACTCCGGTCATAATTCTCAAGTCACCGATTTCATTCAGGAGCCAAATCCTGTACGAGCCTGAGAAAGTGCGTCAGCCGTATCCGAAGTAAACTCCTGTTCATCATGGGAGGGAGGAACTCCAAGAAAGTCGACATATCTGAAAATGCGAAGAAAGGCGAGGTCAAGAGCGTGAGTAGATTCTCGATTCGATCGATACGCTCATGAATGAGAAACGTCGGATCGCGTTAACTGAAAGTTCTCAATCTTCCGTCCCCGCGGCCGCTTTTCCATATTTCACTTGCATCCGCTCATTCCAGCCGCAGGTAGACGCCACAGAGCGCAGTCCCAACGTGAAGACAGTGAACATGACAGTCAAAACGGTGAGTAATGTTGAATAGCACACGGAAATAATCTAACGAATGTACTTTGCGAGCGATCCTCCGTCTCATGAACCAGGGCGCCACAGGCCGCGAGGGCATGTTTGTCTGCAACATCCTCGCACAGTGAAACTGAGTCGAGAGTAATCGTGCTAAAGGCGTCAAGGATGCATCCGACTCGATTGTCGAGTGCCGCTCTGTGGAAGATGAGCGGCCGTTGTCAGGAGGGGCGCGAATACGCTCTCCCTCAGCAGCGATGACTCAGTCGGAGCACATCTGGCTGCCTTCCCGATGCAGCTCCATTTCTATGCATGATAGGGGATTTCCGAACGGAAAAGCCCCGTTGTCCCCGGAGGAGATATCGAGCTTTCGTTGGAACGGATGATACCTGTGAGAGAAATCCATCAATTTTGATGGAGAAGCGAGCGGAGGAACGAGGGCTAGACTCTGGCCCATCGGCCGACTGTCCGGCCCCCTAGAAAGGTCTTGGCGTGTTGACACGAGGGTTCTCAGATTGGGCACACCAGCGGTTCGCTGTCTCTCAGTGAGTCTCAGATGATTTCGGTCCGGGGATTCAGCCGCCGCACTTCGACCAATTAGATTTCCCCGTCTTGAGGGGCGTGCAGGTATTCTCCTCCGCGTGCATCGACTCATTTTGCCGGCTCGATGTGAGCTCGTTTGCTCAGCCGAGTCAGATATGTCTCAATAGCCGTGGTTATTTGAAACTCAGTTGGACACTAGCTGCTGCGCACTATGAAGCGTTCTCATCACCTGAATATAGCGTGAAGGCTGTCACTGCGTAATTGTTGAATTCTCTCGCTCTGCACACCCTGAAGGCCAAATGAGTCCCTCACTCATTCAGACTTTAAAAGTCTCCGAGAGCTCGGACCTTCATATCAGCGCTTGTACGATCACAAAAGTGTACACCATAGTCGCTGCGTCATTTTCGCAGTCTCCCAAGCTCAAAATGACCGATAATCGGATACCCTTGACTGTGGAACTCCTGGGAACATCGTGCGCCGAAAATTCAGAGATCGCGGTCGCGGAGACGATGTGCTCGTCGATGGTAGCTCATTGCGTGGGTGTTCTGATCAATGAGCAGCGACCCGCCTTGCGAGGAAGTGTTAAGCGAGAGGCTAGTCCCACGTCGTCCAGAGCAGCAGCGACTGAGGGATGTGCGTCAATCTCTATGGTGGCTCACTGTGTTGGTCCTCTAGTGGTGAGATCGGTGTGATCGGTGAGATCGGTTTTCCCATGAACACATGTCTCTTTCCTCGGTGATTTACGACGTCGTTTACGTTGCAGGAGGAGAACAAGGCGTCGGAACAGCCAGCCGTTCCGGTGGGCGCTCCACAGACGCCGATTGAAGGAGCTCCGATATCGGCTCCGACAGCGGCTTCAGAAACTGTCGAGTCACCTGTAGAGGCTAAAGAGGTAGCCGTCGAGAGCATTGCCGCAGGTGTAGAATCGCCGGCTGTAATAATCAAGACGCCCGAGGCTCCACCTCTGGGGGTGACCGCCGAGCAAGAAAGATCACCTGCAGTCCCTACCGTTCCAACGTCTCCCGTAGTGCAAGACACACCGGCCGAAATCACCGCATCGCTAGAGAAATCCTTGCCTTCGCAATCAGAGGCAGCCGCGCTCACGGACCCTATAGGTGAGACTCCTGCTCAGGCCGAAGCGGAGCCAGCTCCAGGAATCCCATCATCGGAAGACAGCGAAGCTGCGGCGGTTCCGTCTGCGGTGGAAGCCACCGGAGGCTCTAACGAGGTGATCGAAAGCCCGGCGGTGACTGCCGGTACCGTGAGCGCCGGCGCTGACGCCCCTGCCACTGAACCCGAAAGTCTTGCCGCTGAATCCATCGTTGCCGAAGCCACCGACCATGATGCCGGGGCTTCAAGTACTCCCGTTGAGGCTCGAGTCGCTGCCGCAGAGGCTTCAGTCACTCCCGACGAGGCTGCTGTCGACTCTGTCGCCGCTCCCGACGCTGCGGGAGAGGCTCCAGCAACTCCCAACGAGGCTCCAGTTGATTCTGCTGACGCTCCGGTCGCTCTTGTTGAGACTGCGCTTGCCCCAGTTGAGACTTTGGTCGTCCCCGTTGAGGCTCCAGCCGTTCCCATCGAGGCTCCTGCCGCTCCCGTTGAGGCTCCAGCCGTTCCCGTCGAGGCTCCTGCCGCTCCCGTTGAGGCTCCAGCCGCTCCCGTCGAGGCTCCAGCCGCTCCCGTCGAGGCTCCTGCCGCTCCCGTTGAGGCTCCAGCCGTTCCCGTCGAGGCCCCTGCCGCTCCCGTTGAGGCTCCCGTCGCGCCTGTCGAGGCTCCAGTCGCTCCCTCTGGGACAGAGGTTCCCGTTGTACCAGCTGAAGCTTCCAACGATCCAGCGGGAGATTCAGTCCCTCCGACTGAAACTACCGCCATCTCAGCGGAACCCTCCGTCGCCCCCATCGAAGCTTCTGATGCTCCTACTGTATCTCCTCTCGACGTAGGAGAACTCAGCAACGGCGACGCCAATATCGTAGATCTGGAAGCTCAACCTGATAACAAGATTGAGGTGAGGGTCTAACGGGATATTGAGCCCCGTGTTATCTTGTATACAAATACATAGACAATCAAAGATATCGGGAGAGAATAAACTTCAGAGAAACGGTCCCTCCGTCGGAGAAACCCCGGTTGAGTTCTTCACATTTCCAACTTTCCGACCCCGCGCTCACCGATAGTCTTGACTAGCCACCCCTCGACTCACTAATTGCCCTTCCACTGACCCTCGGCGAAAATCTTTCCTCAGGATCCCGTCGTTCCCGAACCGTGCGTAGAGGTAGAGATCCCATCAGAGGATACGGAGGAATCGCTTCCGGGAGCAGATGACAGCAATCAGGAAAAGTCCAAGATCGCACAATCGACGGGGGAAAATACCGGCGCGGGGATCGATCCCAGTCACTCGCAACCGTCGTCCACGGATTCGACTCCGACGTCAGACTCTGCGGAGTCTCCGCTCCTTCACGGGGAACCGAGCGAGACGACTCACTGTGAACAGGGCAGAGTAGTGTCTGTCGATGCTTGAGTCACTTGCCCGCTAAAGGCAGCTGTTGCCAGATCGACCCAGACTCTGCCTTGCTCTCTTTGCTTCGATTAAGATCAAGAAATAACAGCAACTCGATATCGCGATCGAGTGATCAGTTTCTGCTTATTGCTACCTGATTGTCTTTGGGAACAGACAGAATTGAGCTTGTCGTAGAGACTCCCTCCTCGGACTTTCGCAGGACAGGTGTGGAAAAGGCGAGCCAATGAGGAGAAGGATTTACCTCAGAGTTGGGCATTACAAAGTTATCTTGTGTGGGCTGTCTGAAATTTCTTCGTCGTCGAGCCGGAAACCCGAGACTGCATGAGTGAGTCCTGGAACGCCTTCCCTGCTGATGGATCAGCGGGTCGTTTCCGCGTACTCGAGAGGTAGAAGACCGTATTTCCGATCGGGAGTTCGCGGTTGGCCTTCTGAATTCACTGTCAATGATTATCTAGTCGTTCGAGTTTCAGTCACATCCCTGATCATGTCGGGCAGCAGACCCTTCCTCGATTGAGATTTGATTCACGATATGCGGATGCGTGCCATCGAAAGCCGTTCACCCATATGAGATGCAAACCCCGAATAAAAAATACTTTATCTAGACTTGGCATGGTAGCGGGAAACGGGAGAATGGGAGAACGGGGAAACGGGGAAACGAGGAAACGGGAGAACGGGGACACGGGAGAACGGGGAAACGGGGAAGCGGGAGAACGGGGAAGCGGGAGAACGGGGAAGCGGGAGAACGGGGAAGCGGGAGAACGGGGAAGCGGGAGAACGGGGAAGCGGGAGAACGGGGAAGCGGGAGAACGGGGAAGCGGGAGAACGGAGAAACAAGGGAACGGGGTAACGGGGGACGGGGGAAGTCAACCTGTACATACTGCACAACTACATTCATCGAGTCACGTGAAGTTTCCTCCGAAGAATGTGTGAGAGGACGTTTCGCGTGTCATAAAAACTCAGTGACATGGTCTTCTCTGCCATGAAGGAACTCTATGTGGACTCCACATAGAGAAGAACGGCGATAGACGCATGGGTTCATAGAGTGGCTGCCCGTGGCCCGTGGTTGGGTTTTTCAGTGTTTCTGGTTTTTGTCTTTTTCTTTTTCCTCATCCGCTAGTCTTATCAAGCCTCGAACTCGAACAAGAGATAGGCACTGAAGGTCCGCGATCCGCGGAGTTCAGTCTCTACGAGACTCATCCACATGCGGCAGAAGTCTAGCGACCCGGGGTTCGCCGCTGACCCCAACTCCGAGCAACAATTGTCGGAATCGAGGTCGCCAAGCTCATCTCGCTTGAGATACAAGTTTACAAGTTATGGATTCCGCATGTGCATCTGCTAATGGTTTGCCTAGGTCTGCCTATGTGTCCGTCGCCTTTTTCGATCTCGGCGCTGTTACTTTCCCAGGGTTCCGTCCACTTCCTCTGGAGCTCCGTCACAATATACATGTGGTGACTATGCGCACCTCTTGCCCTCCCGTTCCGCTCCGAACTCGCTGAGGCCTAGATCTCTCAAGGACTCATTAAGGGTTTCAAACCACCAGACTCTACCAGCTCGCTTCGGACTTCTGACCGCTGAGCGACTCCTCCAGCACGAACAGACTTTGTCTTCTACCCGGAATGAAGCCGGCTCTTGCCTTAGAGTTTCTCCCCGTCATGTTCCGCACCATCTCTACCCCGAATATGACCCATCGAAATCCACTGCCCTCGTCTGGTCGCATCCTCAACCGGCCGATTTTGCTTCGTATTCCGTGATTCGCCCCTTGTTATCCCTCTTCAGTCGGAAGATCCGTCTCGATATGATCACCCTCCTCCTTCTCCGGACATGGTTTCTCGAAGGCTCGACGGCTCTTCGGAGAGCTCATTATCCAGTCATCCAGACTTACTTCTCATTTCTCAAAAACTCCAATCGAACGGCACCGTGGAAAGGCTGCCGAATAATCGAGCCGTGCCTCATCAACTCGTGATGCGAGCTCACAGCTGCTCCATGCCAACATGCCTCGAATGGCAATAGTCCATCATTCTGATCTCAACCTGCCGCACATAGCATGGGAACATCGTTTCGACCTGCCTCACAAGGCATGGTTCCATCAGCTCGACCCTCCATCTCATTCCAACCTTGCCTTCTTCCTTCCCTCTCGAGAACGACGATTATCACAAAGCAGATAAAGTACGGCTCACAGCGTACGGTCGTACTCTTCAACAGTCACATAAGGACTCAGCCTTCGATAAATCGCTCGTAAGGCCCACTTTGCACCATCTCCGCGGCCTGCTGCAGGAAGAATGCGTCGCCGGCGGAGTCAGGAATTACAATGACCTGAGGCTCTCTCCCTCCGCCAAGCAGGTGAACGATCCGGGAGAGATCCGCTCGCTGCTCATCGTCGCGCTCTCCTGAGTAACTCCCGTAGTGAGACTCGTGGTGCAGGTCATGCTCTGCGCAACAACTAACTGAGGATGTCGTTTTCCGGGTGGGTGTTATCTAGGTGGATCGAACGATGCCTGATCCAAGACATTCGGTACGGAAAAGCATGACAAGGAGTGATCAAAAGAAGTCACGAATCTCCTGCCTCTCGTCTCAGCATTCCAGCCTCAGGATTCCCGATCGCAATGTTTTTCCCATGGAGAAGATCGCCCCTGTCTCTCAAGATTGCGGATCGCGGTGTCTTGCTGAGAGATCAAGAGGAAGACTATCCGCGATCTCCCATCCTGGGACCGAGATTCTGGATCGCGAGACGCCCGTCGCGAACCCAACGACGAGTCGTGAGTCGTCCGCTCTTCGTCACGGATCCCAGTTCAAGCGCTGTCCAGGGGGAGATCACCCGCGACCGTCCCCAAGCGTCGCCTCATGGGAGACGAAGAGGAATGCATCCATTAATATTGACATTTGTTCGGTCAATAGGCTGCTGTTGTTGAGACTCCATGGCTGAAGACTGACATATCGTACATGTACGAATGTGAACTTGTCACGAATAGATACATAGATTTCCCTGTATGAAGGCCGCAAATCGATTGTCGTGCCATTGTCGTGACGACTGTGTCATCCCTCCAAATGGTACCGCGTAGGTAAAGGACAGTTGCGGAATGCGGGATCAGTGAGGACTACCAGAACTACCGTATCACAGGGAACGACGATGGAAGGTTCTCTCTTTTTCTCCCGTTGGATGAGGAACGTCTCCTATAATTATTATCTAGTGAATCTAGTAGCTTCGGATTCCGGGCTGCATCCACAAGCACTCGAGATTGGAGGCGATGCGAGAGCGACAGTGCGCGTGAAAATTTATCGAACCGTCTGTCGGGAAGTTGCCGCGCGATCGCAGGGACTCGAGCAGACGACCAATGACCACAAAGCAGAGAATAACACACCGGTGCGGCGGCGACGAACTCGCTCGCTGCAGGACAGATAAATTCGGTCCGACCGTCAATCACGTAGAACATGGCTTCGGCGAATTTACGTCAAGTTGTTCTCACTTGTTCCGGCCATACGAGGCCTGTCGTCGACCTTTGTTTCGCTCGAAGTCAGAGCGGTAAATGCCTGCTCATCTCAGCCTGCAAAGATGGCAAGCCCATGCTTCGGGACGGAGTCACAGGCGATTGGATTGGTAAGTTCTTTGAAACCCTACCGCTGCTCCCCCTCGGTGAACCCGCTCATACAAGCACCACCTCATATCTGGAGTCATTGGATGTGTCGTTCGTGGCGCTCTCGTTGTCGGACTAATCGAATCTGGTTTCAATGAAGTCGCTTAACCGGGCGATTTCTCTGGACTCCTCTGAGCCGTGTCATCTTTGAATATCGGCGTTCCGGCTCTGATTTGGTGATCAGATTCTCCGAACGGAGGTGCTCGTGCGCTTTCGATGGGTCCAGGGAATCGTCGACCTCAGCGGTTGGATATTTCTAAATCAGAGCTTATGACTCCGGCAGGCACTTTCGAAGGTCACAAAGGCGCCGTGTGGAGCGTCCACATGGACCCAAGCGCGACTCTAGCCGCCACAGGATCTGCGGACTTCTCAGCAAAGATTTGGGATCTCTCAACCGGGAACGAGAAACTTTCCCTGCCGCACAAGCACATTGTTCGCGCGGTCGAACTGTCCCCGGATGGTTCTCAATTGACGACGGGCAGTGCTGACAAAGTAGGACCCGGAAAATTCGAAAAACCCGAATCTAGTTGTATTCCCGATGGAGCTCACCCAATGAGAACGGTGCTGATCTCAGTCTTGTTTCCAGATAATCCGACGCTTCGACTTGTCGGCGGGAGACGACAAGGAAGCGTTCACATTCGATGGTCATCACGGAGCTGTTAAATATGTGAGACTTCTTGGCGATGGCAAGCGATTGTTGTCTGTCGGAGATGACCGGTCGATTCGAGTGTGGGATTTCATATCTGGGGAGTGCATTCACACGCAACAACTGCCGGGAATTCCACAATCATTAGAGATATCCGCCAACGGCGAGCAATTCGTGATCACCATGGATAGGAAAGTGACATTCTGGTCAACTGTTAATTACCAGATGATGAGAGAATTCGAATTGCCGTGTAAAATGTACGCCGCCTCATTGCACTCAGCTGGGGAGTTTTTCGTTTGCGGCGGGGACGATTTCAAAATGTATAAAATGAACTATGAAACTGGTGAAGAAATCGAATCCTTCAAGGGGCATTTCGGTCCTGTCCATTGTTGTGCCTTCTCGTCCGATGGGGAGCTTTACGCCTCGGGCAGTGAAGACGGCACGGTGAGACTCTGGCAAACGATCGTTGGAAAAACTTACGGGCTGTGGAAATACGTTGACGCCAATGGATCCGATGCTGCGAAGGCGGAGAGTTGAATCAGCACGGAACACTCATAATTCCTGGATAATGTAAACGGATGTTTCTCTGAAGTAAACTTTCGCGGGTAGCATCGTTGTCACTCTATGGTGAAAGTGTTCATTCTGTCCTCGTCTTTTCGAAGGACGTGACTTTCGTTGGTGAAGCTTGTCGGGAGATCTCTGCGAGAAGTTTTTTCCTAGAGCGTGGCACCAGAGCCGCTCGAGCGCACAGAGAGCAACGGAATTCTCGATGAGGAGACTCTGATGCGGTCCCCCACCGATATTCCGCGGTAGCAGCTCCCGGATCTTGGTCGGCCCAGAGCCGCATATTCCTCATCGGCGAACTCCTCGGACAACGTCAGACGTCAGGTCCGGATGCTCTGCAAAGCGCAAGGCTTGCTCAGCCGTCGCCGAAGTCCGATTGCGCCACATGCTCCGGCTCGTAGGTTCACGATTCACGATTCACGAGCAATGAGGAAATGATCAATAATTAATAATTTTGAATAACAGCAATTCTCTGATGAAGCGTTTGGAATGTTTGTTGTATGAGCCCCGAAGAAGAAGAGAACAGCTAGATAATCGGATAGAGTCGGGGGATTTCACTTGCAGTTCCCAGCCTGGCGGATCGGAGGATCATCAGCCCTATGACATGGACATTCAAACTTTCGCGCTTCTTGCAGCATCGAGAGCGGCTCGACGGTGATCCGGACACCAGTTGCTTTGTTTGAAGTCCACGAGCTTCCGCGGACGACGGAATATCGATCGGGCTACAAGAAATCGATCAGGGGAGCCGGGAATAGTGTGGGAACCTGACGGAACCGAGCGTTTGCCCGATTACTTGCCGCTCCAGCAAACAGTTCTTCGTCTTTCCCGCCAAAAATTCGTACACTCCGCGTGCATTTGATTTTGTTGTGATAGTGACGTCATCCTTGCCGACGCCATCTTGTTTTTAGCACAGGTCCTTCGATTCTCTTCATGTTCACCTGATCTTACTGTTGGTTTATCGTATTGTTGTCTCCCGGGAAGCATAGCCATGCATAAATGCTGGAGCTCCTGTTGCACTCCAAGTCGTGAATATTCAGGAGGAAGAAGAATTTAGCGCCAAATCGATCGATCTATCCATCTCCCACTCGGAGCTCACCCCGAGTGCCGTCGACGACGAGGAGATGAACTCGGTCGCCAACTTGAATCGCCAAGAGCTATTGAAACGAGCTAGAGAGTTGGAAGGTGAGTTCTTCCATCGTTGGACTC